>NW_025961543.1:0-99144 GCF_023159225.1 Perognathus longimembris pacificus
GGTGGCTGAGGCCTGAGCTATTTTGGATACTATAACCTCAACATTAGGCACAGGTAGTGAGAGAGGAAGAGAGAGATCAGGAAAAGTAGAAGCCAAATGGCTGCTAGGTATAAAAATCTAGAGAAGTGTATACTTAAGACAGTTGTCAGAAGCTGCAACAGAAAAATGAATAAGATGGAAATTAGATGGGATGTTCAAGGAAATAACCAAACGAGAACCTACAACAAACTAAGTCAAAGGTAGGACAGTGAAAAGAGTAGCGCAAAATTTGGGAGGGGAACAACATATCCTGCGTTTATTAAAAAAAATGGCTTTTGCACAAGCACAAACATCTCTCCAGCCTTCCTTCTCTCTCAACACATAGAATAAGCATTCCCTCCTCTGCAGCCTTTGCTAGCAAGGGACACGCGATCTTTTTGTTAGATAATGAAACAAATACCAATGATGAGCCAAAAACTTAAATATAGTAAAAGAGTTGGGAAAGCACTGTGTTCACTCTATGAGAAATATCCAACAGGAATGTGCAGTGTCTTTATTCAACAACAGTTGTTTATTCGAATCACAAAGTCTAATGATTAAAGCATGTCTTCAACCCTCTCACATCTTGCTATTCTATTTATTCTTGTGTTAGACATTTACAATGACCACTCTTAGGAATCTAGAAAGTTCTGAGGAAGTACTGGCGGCAGGGCGGGGTGGTGCTTATCATTACTTCCCAAAGCATAAGGGTGAAAAACAGCAGCTCATCAAGTGGGGGCAAGGGGAGAGCGGGGGACAAATGAAGGGGAAGGGGGGAATTGTAGTCAAGAATTCATTGTACATATTACAAAAGTAAGAAAACGGAAGGGCTGGGCAGAGGAAGGAGGGGCAAGAATGTTGAAAGGGGTGAGGTGGGTTAAGATGGGCCATATTCATAAACTGCTTTGTCAAATGGCAACTCCTTTGCACAAATACTTAAAGATAGTTTTTGTAAGAACTCAGAAGCTCTTCCCTTCACAGTAGTAGGACAAATTATTAGTTCCTACGCACAGGGACTAGAGTCTTTCAGGTCATTTGTGTTTTGGTGGGGTTTTGGTTTTTGAGCCAGCACTGAAAATTGAACTCAGAGACTGGGCTATGTCCCTTAGCTTTGTCACTCCATGCTGGCATGCTACCCCATGAGAAATAGCACCATTTCTGGTACTTTGGTGGTTCATGGAGGATGGATGTCATGGATTTCCCTGCCCAGGGCGGGTTTCAAAGCACAATCCTCCAATCTCATGAGGATCTGGGATTACAGGCCTGAGCCAAAGGCTCCAGTTTCTAATGAGCTTTGTTCATCAAAAAAGTGGTAGTATAATTTTAAGGTTCGCAGACATTAGTGCTACCTTTGGATCCTATGATATAAAGCCCCAAAGACCTGTCTTTTAAATAACTAATCAAATAAAAAATAAACAATTGCCTTATAATTAAATAATCATAAGATAGGAAAATGGAGACAAAATAATCATTAATTATATAAACATAAAAATGAAAAAAAGCTTATCAAAGAGTTGATTCCTATATAGTTTAAGAGTATAGGGAAAGTAAGCTGGAAGCCAGTGGCTGTAGCCAGTAATCCTAGCTATTTAGGAGGCTGAGATCTGAGGATCGAGGTTCTAAGCCAGCCTGGGCAGGAAAAATCTGTGAGACTCTTCTCTTCAATTAACCACCAAAAAGCTGGAAGTGGAGCTATTGCTCAAGTGACAGAGTGCTAGCCTTAAGCAAAAAAAGCTCAGGAACTGTGTCCAAGCCTGAGTTCAAACCCCGGGAACAGCAAAAATATAGGTAGGTAGGTAGGTAGGTAGGTAGGTAGGTAGGTAGTAGATAGATAGATAGATAGATAGATAGATAGATAGATAGATAGATAGAGTTTGTGTTGCAGTGGAAAACCATGCACTCTACATCACTCTCTTCCTAATTCATTCCACTACTATGTAACAGGATAAATAGCAGAGAATAGCAAAGGAAAATAAATATTTGTTAATTGGCGATGTCTTTCTTGCTATAGTCATATACTTTCTTTCGAAGTGCAATTGGCTTCTCTTTCTCACTTGGAAAAGTCCACTTTGACTCTATTTACATATTCCATTTCAATTACTTCTGAACTAAACAAACAAAAAAACCAATGTTTCAGTCTTAAAATTCTTCTTTGAACCATTATGGAATCGTAATAGATACTTCTTCGGTAATTAAAGTAACACATATCACTTGGCCTCTGTATACTTCCATGCCATCATGACTGGTCATGATTTAACTTAAGAAAATGATCCCTTTATAGAAACAACATGTCACTTTATGGGACGTGGGAGGAGTTTTACTATGGGTCATGAACATCCCTCTGCTCCACAATAGATTGAATACTCAGTTCAGCACCTGGTAGGCAGGGCCCTGCCACCTGAGTCCCATATGCATAAGTTCCATGCTGAGGGAAAGTCAGGTCAAACAACACCAATGCAATGGAAGGAAACCAGAGTTTAGATTCCTGTTAAAGAATTGCAAAGCAGAGTACAGGAGAGGGGCCTGACTAGAATGAGGGTTGTTTGGGAGAGTGCACCTTCTAGTTTGTTCTTCTATACATGGATGGCCACAACATGAAGCCAACTGAGGTAATGTGTGCTCCATGAAAACCTGGTGGAGTCGCATTTCTACATCTACTCTTAAGTTTCCAGTATTTATTCTTAAGTTTCAACCATTCTTAATCTTCTCATCATATCCCATAAATGTGAAAGCAGTGTGAAGCTTTAAAATGCTAGTTGCACATGATTACAATTAAACAATGTGGAGACTCCTAAGAAATGGGAAATGATGAGGAAGGGATACATGATGCGTGTAGTAATTCTTTGTGACTGATTATAAAATTCTTTTTTCTGGGATTTCTGCTTCAAGACTGATGGTAGAAGCAAAGGTTTTCCTGCTTTAAAAAAAAGGTGTAAAAAATAAAATGTCCTAGACTTCTTAATCCAAAGATACCTTGTGTTATAACAATTAGACATTTTCATATTCATAAAATGGTAACATAAATTTTATTACCACAGCAGCACTTCATTTATTCCTAGCCTGATTTCCAGACTAATCTCAATATTCAAGAAAATATCTCAAAAGTAGCTGAAATTTAGGGCATTGAATAATGTTGCACAGAAGAAAAGCATATACAAGAGCATAAAAAGCTATGGTTTCTTCACTGATGTAATTTCACAATGTTAGATTTTTTCTTTTATTAAAAACTACCAGATGCAAAGACATGACTGGAAAGTTCAGGCACACGGGTCCGCCTTCCTGCCTCAGGTCCTGGGCAACTACCAGACAATCAGCAGGGTTAGGAGATAAAGTCACAGATACAGTGTGTTTGGCTAAACATTTTTAATGGATTATAATACCTCTGTTTGGCTCAAATAAATTATCCAGCCTTATTTGGTCCACTTTCCCATTTCATGGTTGGCTGATCATTGAATTCTCTCAGAAAGCAAAGCAATGAAGAAAAGGGGAAAAAAGAAGAAAGATGAAAAAAGGAGGAGGAAGGAAGGAAGGGGGCCTGAGGAGGAGGACAGAGGACAGAGGAGCAAAAGTCAGGAAGTCAGGTACTGGAGGCCTATGCCTAAATTCCTAGCTACTCAGAAATGAGATCTGAGGATCACAGTTCAAAGCAAGCCTGGGCAGGAAAAGTCCACAAGACACTAAGCTCCAACCACCAGATAGTTCAGAGTAGAGCTGAGTGCCAGCCTTGAGCAAAAGCTCAGTGCCCAGGCCCTGAGTTCAAGCCCCAGGTCTGTCAAAACAAAAAGTCATTTTTATGTTCCAGACTTCCTTGAAGCCCATAGTTTGAAATGATATACGGAAGGGAAAACAATCACTCACCAAAGCTCAATAGCTTGTAGAACTGCTGTGTCATTCTATTGCATGTCCTACCAGACACGTATAAAATGTGCTTTGCTTGGCCAAAGAGCTATCCACAACTCCCTGCTCAAACACCTGATGACAGTGGACATTCATTTCAATGGGAACAAGTTAGTCTTTCAATTTTCCTTCTGTTGTACTCGTTACAATGTGGCCAGATTTACACTCTCTCTGTGAAATGCATTGGATTTCTCAGTCAATATTGGCTACAATATTAGTAATTTCTCAAGATCTTGCCTGTCATTTAAATGCAGACACAAAACTCACAGTCTCCTCATGGTGTCCATTTCAGTTTCAACATAGAACCATCATCATTTTACCAAAGACCAACTTTCTTACAGCATAGTTTCTATAAATAATGCACAAATAAATAATCTGCATATGCAAATTCAACCAATTAGAGATTGTACATCTTTAAGGGAAAAGCAGTGCATCTGTACTAAAACACATTCACACTGTTTTCTTGTCATTATGCCCTATAATATGGTATAAAATCTAGCTACACATTATTTCAATTATATAACTTACTGTAAGCAATCTAGAGAAGACAAAGTATATGAAAGATGTTTGTAGTTTATATGCAAATATTATACTGTTTTATATCAAAAGAACTTCATTAGCCACATGGGTTGTAGAGCCAACCCACTTCAGATACTAAGGGACATTGTAATTTGGGGGAAAGTTATGTTGCAGATACTATTTGGCAAGTTAAACATTAACTGCTCAACAAAACTCTAGTGTTAACAATAACTATATTAAAAAGTTAATGGCAGCAGCAACTTGTTGACAAGACTCTATGTGCGTATGTGTGAAGAATAAAAGCTCAAAGGAGCAAGGTGCCAGTGGCTCATGTCTGTAATCCTCAAGAGAATGATTTCTGAGAATCAAGGTTCAAAGAAAGCATGCACCAGAAAGTCTCTTATCTACAATTAATCACCAAAAAATCAGGAAACAGAGCTGTGGTTCAAGTGGTAGACCACTATCCTTGGGTGCAAAGGCTAAGGGATAGCACTCAGGACCTGAGTACAAGCCCTGGTGCTGGCATCAAAAAGTAAAAAAGCACAAAGAAAAATGAAAAAAAATGCACAGAAACATGTCAAAAACTGGGATGACTTAAAGGCTTTAAAAAAATCTCAGACTTTAAGGCAGACGGATGGGGTGAGAGATGTTGATGTTTGTGATGTATGATATCACAGTGGGTTACATTGTGCATTTCCCCAACTTCCTAGTGCTAACAGATTAAGGAATAGGTTCCTCAATTTGAGGAACACTGAGCTCTTTGGGAAGAAAAGGGAGAAGGAAGAGGAGGAAAAGAGGTGAGAAAAGTGGGAGAAGAGGTGAGAGGAACCGATAACAAAGAAGACTATCTAGACATATATTCTGACTCCCAGTTATAACATAATGTACAAGCTAGAGCTTGATACAATTTACTCAATTAGAGTAAATATGATCATTGTATTTTAAAACGTGTGAATATATTTTAAATAAAAGAATTAAAGCTTCATGTCCATAATGAAGACCAGATTGCCTATAAATTGAAATTATAATTTTTTTTTTACATTTTAGGTGTCAAAGCCTATAAGTATGCCCTTATAACAAAAACTGCATGAATCTAGTGATCAATGTAAGGAACACATTATGAAGGGAAATGAATACATTTCAACTACCATTCATGAAGAGAATAAGGCCTTCAACTGAAGAGGCAGTGACATCTCTGGATGCAATGACGTCAGAAGTGTCATCGCAATTCCAAATTATCCTGTACTCATAGAAATTCCAAATTTTGAGGGGAAGAAGTTCCACAGTAAGTTTAATGACAGTATTAATTCCACTTATTCTAGCTGTTGGAATACTAGCCCAAAGTTCATGGCTGTGGCTCTATTTACTATACACAAGTGCAACATTGACTGCATTTCAGGTATCTTAGAGCTGATCGGTTGGAGAAACTATTTGCTTTCTCTCCTGATTTTGTCCATCACCAAGGAAGACAAGGGATAGCTCTCAATTCAATTGGGAAGAAACTGGTGGAGCAGTGAACTCCTATTTAGCTCAGTTTCTCCTATCTCCATGTAAGAATCACCATTGTTAACACAAATTGGGGAGGGATGGGGGCATTGTGAAATTCCATGGCACTTTAAACCACCCCACCAAACTTCACCCATCTTGGCAAGCCAGGTTAGGTAGCAATGCTTCTGGGTGTAGCCAGTCATATCCTGGGTTTCAGGTTTCAGCCTGCAGCTCAGAGTCATCCATACACAGTTTTCACATTCTCCACTTCCACCAAACCACCCCAGAAAGTCTCTAACGTGGTAAGGAGGGCACCCAAACAATTTTCATGATAGGTCTTGGATGGCTTCCATTTGGGTCATGTCACAGAGTTGATTTTACACCCTTACAAAGCAATCAGAAGCAGAGCAGACTGTGGCCTTGAAAGAATGCTTGCTCCTACACATCGAATAAGATACAGTGAATTGAAACTCCATGTAGTATTGGTATCCTTTTACATAATTACCAACGGAATTACCACAGTGAGAAAGGGAAAGGAAGCCGGACATCGTGGCACACTTCTGTTTCCCAGATACTGGGGAACAGAGGTAGGGAGGAGCACAGTCTTGAGTCCACCTGAACAAATGAAAAGCAAGGGAGGGAGGGGGGGAGGAGTAAAAGGGGAAGAAGGGTGAAAGGGGCAGAGGAAAAGGGAGAAAGGGGGAAGAGATAGAGGAAGGGGAGGGCTGGCCATCCCAAAAGACTATCCAAAGATAACTCAAAAGCCAAAAAAAAAAAAAAAAAAAAGGAACTGGAGGAGTGGTTTAAATGAAGCAAGGAAAAGGCCTCAAGTTCCAAGCCAAGCATCACAGAGCAAGAATTGGAAGAATTAGCTTCTTCATTTGTAAACAAGGCAGACAAAAGAGAAGAAACAAGAACACCCCTTCAAAAGGCAACTTGTCCTTGTCCACTCTCAGCAGAAAAGTCACTGAGCATGTCATGACCAGCCTTTTGGATTCAGTAGGCCTGCGAAAGACTTACTCGGGATATTCGTGGGGGCAACCTCATAACTGTGCCCTGTTCTGTGTCACAGGAAGTGGAGAATATCTGCCATTTTCATTTCCATAACATTCACCATCTCAAGTTGCTTATTCAAGTTGCTTAAGGTAAAAATGTTTCTGTTCTCTGTATCATTGAAAATGTATACAGCAAGAAATGGAGTTTTATATGCTCAAGTCAACTGGATTAGTAAAGGAACACAAAGGCTCTGACACCAGGGGGAAGAGTGCTCTATCTCAAAGCAAGTGTGACCATTTACGTCCATCACCATACTGGGGCGACCTCAATCCATCACCAGGATCTGTACTGCTCCCACTTGGGAATGAGGGGTACTTGCGCTTGTTGGCATTTACTCCCACTTTGTAAATAGTCATTTCATAAGTATAGAGGATACCTTAAGAAGTATCTACTTTCTGTGTATGCTCATACTAGGGCTTGACCTCAGGGCCTGGGCATTGCCCCTTAACTTTTTCGCTCAAGGCTGGCTTTCTATCACTTGAGCCACAGCTCTACTTTGGCTTTTCGGTGGCTATTGAAGGTGAGAGACTCATGGAAGTTCCTGCCTAGGCTGTCTTTGAATCTCAACCTTCAGATTGTAATCTCTTAAGAAGCTAGAATTATAACCGTGAGCCACCACCAGATGGCTTCTAGTCTCACTTTTACCTGTAGATGTGAAACACTCCACACAAGAAGTTCTCAACTTTAACCTCACTATTCATAGAATAGAATAGACTATCATCATATAGAACAGGCTGTCCATTCTATATTAAAAATCATGTTTAGAAAGTGGCTCAGGTAGTAGAGCTGAAGAGCTCAGGGACACAGCCCAGGCCCAGAGTTCAAGCCCCATGACCAAGAAAAAAAATATCATCTTTCTTTCATTTGGAATATCAGCAGATCAGCTACCAGTGTACCTTTATCTACCTATCCATCAATTCTTAGAAATTCAAAAGGCAACCAACAAACTTTGTATCCATTCCTACAGATTTTCTCAGGAGCCATATTTTCTTCTATTATGAATTTCTGAAACATAAGTATAGTTTTCTTTCTCTACCACCAAACCATTTAAACAACTTCCCATATTGTAAACATTTCATAGATTTAGGTTATATGCTCCAAAATGTACTCCTCTTGATTTTGCTTATCCCACATGGAAAGTCCTTTTCAAATTAACATTTGGTGTCATCTTCATGGAACTAGAAACTCCATGAGGATACAGGGCAAGTCTGCCTCATTTGCCCCCCCCCCAAAAAAAATCCCAAAATCTGGTACTGTTTAGAATTTATGCTAGGTAGAGAATTGACTAAGATGCTAAGTCGTTATTGCCCAGCTCTTACTTACAATGATATGACCAGTTTGTAAAAAGCCATATGTGGAAATGATTTGCACAAGATTGTGTAACATGTTAATGAAAAAGCCAAGGTGGCTTTCTTCATTTCCTATTCTTCATGGATGACACCACAGAGGTTCTTATACCTGTTTGCATTTCCTTAGCCTCAGGTCCTCAGCTCCTCCCACTAGCCCCCAGATCCACCCATACCTAATGAGCCACTCCTACTCACTACCTATCTACTTCCCCTTTACCCCCAGAGAGAGAAGCTGCCACGTGTATAAGGTGCAGACACCATGTAGCTCCTTCTCCCATGGGAACTATGGCCCCACTAATAAACCTCTTTTTGAACCTTCTTCTGCTGTCTGTGATGATCTCTGCATGGCCCTCTGGGATGGCCGGGACATATCTTTTCAACACCTAATAGGCTGAGGAGGCCAATGGTACTGATGAATGAGTTCTTATCACTTGAATGGTGTATCCATTCCCATCGTTCTTCATTGGCTGGACAGAGAAACCTTTCTGTAAATATGCCTGCTTTATGCATACTTCATGGAAGATCCAAAGAACACAACCTGAAGTAGAATTCTGTAGCCATATTGAAGAGCCAAGTTACTCTCATAGAGACAGTCAGGTATGACAGGGATCAAGCCACAAATAGCAGCTGTTATTTCCTTGTCTCTGCCATTGCTAACGCAAATCTGCTAAACATAGCTTTGATGAATTATTTGGGGTTCTTAAAAGCAAATTTTCTTTTGGTTTTCTAGAGCATCTCTTGATCTTACAAAAAAAGTAAATATACCTTTCTACTGAGGACAAAGATGATATAATAATGACTGTCCAACTTTATGTTATAAATATCACTGTATAAATAAATCTGATTTGAATAGGTCTACGAGTCAGATGGAGAAGACACTCATTTTGGTAAACATCTCATATTGAAGCTGTAAAGACACTCTTTACTAAGTCCATGCCCAATAAATCCAAGTCTTTCTACCCGGTATACTTTAGTCTAAATGGTCTGTTTCCCCTGTCATTTTGGTGAACACTTTGGAGACAAAACTAGGTATCATGAAAAACCCCAAATTCCACTGCTACAACACCAAGAGATACTGACATGCAAGATTATCTTTATAAATGACGTACCGATGATTAACTAACCGCCATGTACATTAGCTTTAGGTTCTGAGCAACTTTTGCAACATTTCCCACTTGTTCCTCTGTGGAGCAGAGGAAGGAATGTAAGAAAAAGACTAATGAACTGTGGGTGCAGCTTTAGTGGTAAGAGAATTTGCCTAGTCTTTCTGAGAAACTTACCAAAAAAAAAAAAACAACACAAAAAAACAGAAGTATTATTTAAGCTCTAAACACTAATATGCCAAACAATTTACATAAATCATACAATGGAGAAGGAATTTCTAGTCTTTTTATTTCCTGGTGAAAAAATGAAGTGCATTCATTTGATCACAGTCACACCATTATTTAGTATTATATCTAGGAATCCAGCTCTAAGATTGCAGTCTAGACATATCCAGGTCATTCTGGATTCCTTATTAGGCTTCTAGCTCTGGAGTCCCTCTGCCCAGGGGACAAATCCTAAGATTGCTAGCACTTAAAACTCTCCTAGTTATAGAAAGTAAATCACAAAGAGTGTCTCCTACTGTCAGAAGCCATTCAATAAATCGTCCTCAAAGCCTTCCCACAGAGGCTACCTGGGAAAACCCCAGTAAGACCTGAGTTCTAGCAGAAGCCATCAGTGAGTATAAACAACACAACTTTGCTTCTTTGCTACCGACCCTTGGCTCTGAGACTCAGCCTGTCATCAAGAGTGTCAACTTCAATGGATGGGCATGTGTCCCCAGGAACTGAGTTGAGGTCACACTTGTCTCACTCTGTCCTGCAAACAGATGTCTGGGTGACAAGTCTTAGTCACACATGGCGAACAGTGTTTCCAGCCAAATCAGGTGGGAAGTGCCATATCTTCTTTCTAAGCCTTTTTGGCCAGCCAGCTCATTCCCTAAGATAATCCTGCATCAGCTGGTTTTCTCCAGAATCTTTTACTTTTAACACAAAGCCTGCGTTTGGGTGATGTCTTGTTATTGGACAAGCAGAACTGAGTTTATTTCTGTAACTCACCAAAAACCCCATCTGGTTCTGTGTGTTTGAATGTGCCCCTTCAGAGTTCCCTCCCAAGGAACAGGTAAAAACTGATGTAATGCAGAGTTCTAGTGGTGGCAAGAAGGAAAGCAGGTGATAGAGCAACCAATAAACAACAACCCAAGGGAATTGCTGTTTATTATTCACTTATCACATTAAGATGGAAAAACAGGGCTCGGAATATGGCCTAGTGGCAAGAAGCTCTCTGTTTGATTCCCCAGCACCACATATATGGAAAATGGCCAGAAGGAGCTCTGTGACTCAGGTGGCAGAGTGCTAGCCTTGAGCGGGAAGAAGCCAGGGACAGTGCTCAGGCCCTGAGTCCAAGGCCCAGGACTGACCAAAAAAAAAGCAAGATGGAAAAACAAGGTCTGTAATAATCATCCCAGGGAATATACAGCAAACTCTTAAGGATAGCTTTCTCCCAGATGACAAGAGTTCAATCACTGGCCTACTTGAAGCATCATAAAAACAATAGTATCTCCTCTGGAAATAGAACTCAGTGTGGTCAATTTTCAACATTTTACCAAGTTTGTTATGAATCTTCCAAATTAAATTTAAGCTCCCCACATACACACAGCCAGTGTACTGGATTTTTTTGTATATTCAAAAGATGCTCTTTCCTGCCAGGTGTGATTTGTGAAGTCCTATACCTACCCTACCCACTGTCGGGGGAATTAACATCATCTCTATGGGGCAGGGGCAGCTGTGATTTCATTCCTGTGCTGGAAAAGTTCTTCCCTTGAATATCTTACTTCTGAGGTTTTTCTCAACTACTCAGGATGAAACACACAATGTCAAACATCCACGCTTTGTCTTCTCATCAAAAGCCTTCACGGAAAAATAATATATCTCAAAGATGTTCAAATACAAACACTAAATACAAATACAAATACTAAAAGCTTTTATGCTGTATAACCTGAAAATTGAAAAGTCTAAACTGTGCCTGAACTAGTTATCTTGAGACAAAAACCAACCTCAAACTATAAGAAATTACAGGCAGTAGTCCTTTTTATCCCCAGTCCCAGGGCTTGGACTCAGGGTCTTGGGTGCTATCCCTGAGCCTCTCTGTGCTCAAGGCTAGCTTTCTACCACTTGAGCCACAGTGCCTTTTCCAGCTTTTTCTTAGTTTGTTGGAGATAAGATTCTCATAGACTTTGCTGACTAGGCTGGCTTTGAACTGCAATTCTCAGATCTCCACCTACTGAGTAGCCAGGATTACAGGCGTGAGCCAGCAGTGAACAGCAGCCGCAAAGTTTTTCACAGTCACCTGCAGCTTAATCATAACTGGGGCGTATGCTAAGGGCTGTGCTGTTGCCATCCCACTGCTGAGCAAACATCACACAGCTCACTCACACAAACTAAGCTGGCTATGACATCACTAGGTTACACAATCTTAGGGGTCCACTGTTATATTTGTGACCTGTCTTGGGTTGAAGTGTCATTATGAAGCACATGACTACATTGAAATGAGCTCTTCCATATGAGAGAAAAAGACTCATTTTCCATGCATAAGGATGAAAGAAACTAGAATGTTCATAAATACATTCACCATGTTTATCTAAAGAACTTCTTGAGATTCATGGGAGTTTTGATGCCTTATATAATATTGTATCCACTAAATGCCTTCCCCTGGCCATATTCCAAGAGCTTTTAAATTGTTAGGTCTACAGACAACAACCAAGGCTCAGAAGTCTCTGAATGAAGATTTAATGATTCGGGGGTGGGGGGTGGGGGTGCTCATTCACTACCCTTTCGTCTCTATCCTTCTAATACACACTGTCACTATGGTTTCTTATAACTACACAGAAAAATGGACAACATGGAAGAATATTTCTGGCAAGGTACTGAGAACAAAATAAAGAACTAATTTTCCTTTAGTCTTCATTTTTACCTACAGGTCAGATCACTTGCGAATATAATAACCACAAAAAACTCTGCACTAATATAACATTAGACACCAGGGCTTCACAGCTATTCAGACCGTGTTCACCACGAACACTGAAGTTATTTAATAAAATTGAAGATGACTTTTCAATCCGGGATACTAAGAAATTTGTATATCCCCTTGCCAATATTTTTCATGGTGATTAGCTCTTTTTTCCCCCCTCACAGACACTGGTATGCTGCTTAAAATAATATTTGTGGCTTTACTCACCATCTGTCAAAGGAGACATGTTGATTTTCTTAAAGCAAGTTGGGTCTGCATTCTTTCTCTGTTACTGTTACAGGTAGACCTGACAGGCATATGATCTTTTGTTTGCAAATGCTCTCCTCTAGATGGAACCTAGTTAAGTTTCATTTTTTACCTGCTGGACAGTTGCACTCAGAAGGTGTTTCTCTTGTGATTCTCAGTGTAGCCATGTGTTTGTAGGATTCCTGTAGGAAAAGAAGATATATTAAGAGCTAGCAGTAGTATCCCAGTTCTGTGAGTTCTTCAGGGACTCTTCCTCTGTGGCTGTTAATAATGTTTGATAGCCTGCACAAACAGCATTTATGTAAGTGAATGGATCTTAGGCAATGCTAACAGTACTCAAGACATAATTTTGTTTTTAATTTAAAAATCAATTTAACATTGACATAGATTGATAGATTTGGGTAATACCTTTCTTCATTATTCAACTATCACCACCCGCTCCCTGCACAGCCAAGGCAAAACTCCGGCACTAACAATGCAGCTCATGGCAATGTGTGTCCTATCAATAACAGCCAATGTTGTAGACATACTTTATCACATTTGGGCTGCAACTACTGCATCTCTCCACTGGCAGAAAAACTACCCTCTCCCTACTGGAGTCTAAGTCATCTCTAAAGGAATCCCTTTCAATTCTCCATTCATCAATATCTGAGCACAACCTCTGTTAACTCTCCCCCTCCAAAAAAACAAAGGAAAACTTTTTTTCCAATTTTTAAAACATTTAATATGAAAAGAATTCGGAGTTAAATGAATTTTTAAATCTATGGGCTTATTTCACTTTTAAGAGTGCTTACCATTCTCTATTGATAAGGCCTAACCTTATCAAATGAAAAACAGATGTGAGCATTACAATGAATATTCTCCATACAACTGAGAATGCTGACAGCCCAGACTCCACAAAACTAAACAGCCGGGCAAAGCCCCTACTGCCATTGCAACATGCAATCCTTAAGGAAGACAGAGGGAAGATCCTACACACAGACTTGGAGAGAAACCAAAGAAGGGACTTGAATAAATAGATACCACAGAGGCTCACACATCCCAAATCAACTGTATAACCAGTAAGGTTGGATGCTGTAGACTGACTGAACCTGTGCAAAATTCTATCCACATGCAACTCCCCCTCGAGCAAGGCCCAGCCTCACACACCTGAGCCAGAAGTCGCTCCACTCAAGTACTATGGTCTTCAGCTGATCCGCCTTCTTGGGCAGCAGGGGAATGGAGGGCGCCCCTTTAGCAGATTCTAGGGTGAGGATCCTCGCCTGAAGGTCGCTGGTTTTCACCCCAAGTTACAGACAAGAAATCACGGCCATCCCGGAGAAGAGGGTCGCCAGGGTGGTGCACGGGGGCATAGCGCAGGTGCAATGCTGCCTGGAGGGGCTGGGTTCTTCAGATCCAGCCTCTCGCCCTGCTCCCTTCCCCGCGGGCTTCTTCACCAGCATGGTAGGGGGGGTCCTCTGGCCACCTTCTACCTCCTGCCAAGACAAGTGGCCAGAGGAGAAGCGACAAGTCCTCCAAAGTTCAGTCCTGGCGGCTGCACAAGTAGTTGGCAGAGTAGGTGCCAGGCAGGCGCGGTGAGGGACCTGTATGGGGCTCAGCACGGGGACCCGCAGGCAAGGACCATCCTCAGCCTGTGGCTCTCCTCCAAGCTGGGAGAAAAACAAACAAAAATAAATAAAGCTCTCCCCTGCACTCCTCTGAGCTCCTCTGCTCTCCTCTTCTGCTCTACACTGCTCTCCTCCTCTGCTCTCCTTTTCGCCTCTCCTCATCCGCTCTCCGCCTCCTTTGCTCTCTTCCTCCTCTGCTCTCCTCCTCCTCTGCTCTCTTCCTCCTCAATTGGATGATAAACTTGGCTTAAGGTGTGTTAGGGAGATAGAAGCGTAAAGGTAGAAGAGGGAAATGGGTTTCAAATGTACCCTAAGTGCATCAAGTATTGAAAATGAGTACTTCATTTGTGGCTCTGCAACAATCTTACATGTCCTCGGACCCTTTTCGTGCCAATAAGATAGAGGAGAGTTGTGTGACAGATCTCTGGTCTTGCAGGCTTTAGGTTGTAACAGAAAGGAGAACTAGATGGTTCTGAATGTTTATTCAAGGTCCATCCACCCACTTCCTCACTTTCAGCCCTCCCATTATGTTCTTAAGCTTCAAGGAAATAAGTGTTTCTGTTCTCTCACCCGATCCACTCCATTCCCCCCATGTACAGTCCAGTGCCAGGTGCTAGCAAGATCAACAGGGAGCAAGGTGTGGGTACTGTTCATTGGGAGCTGCAGGCTTGCTGTGTTGGCTGGTCCCTCTGGAAGGAATGCTGGTGGCTCCCCTACCCTCTCCTCCTCGTGGGAGAGACCCCCATGACCTGCGTTTGCATTTGCCTCTGTGCTTATATAGCCTCTGTATTTACACCTGACCATGCTAGGGCAAATAGGCTTCCCCTAGTTCTTAAGCAATGAGCCAGAGCTGTCCAGTCAACGGTGGTTTGGCAGCATTATGCTGCCTTTAGCCATTTGAGAACCCTATGAAATTGGTCATGGCCCCTTCCAGGATGTGCAGCCTACCAGAGTGCACAGGCATGAGGCAGAAATAGCAGGGCCTCCTCTTGAGCACAGATCCCTTTCCTCCCCCCTTGTTCCTTTGCTGGGGCTGGCAAGCCTCATAGGCAGGGTGGCCCAAAGAGCTAGGATGGCCAGCCAATGACAGGTAAGATCCCTCAGGGGGATGACCTAAGACAGGCGCTTTCTCGAGTAGGACATCCACCAGCTTATTAAACAGAAAAGGAGGAGATGTTGGGCGCACCACCTGACCCCGACTGTGCACGCCCTGGAGGTGTGTGACTGTTGCACCACCTCCTGGGAGAGGGATCCTGGCTAACCCCGCCTGCCTTCGGGGCCCGGAACTGGAAGGCAGCTCTAGGCAGTAACCTGGGGGCGGTCCTGCTGGTAGTGACATAGACTCAGGCCGCCCCTTAGGGAAGTCCCATGGCCTTCCACCCTTGACGGACAGCTCCAACCGCCAATTGTAGCCCCTGACTAGGTAAGTTACACCCCTCCTCTTCCTGCTGCCATTGCCCATACTTAAGATGGGGTTCGCGCCAATAAACAGAGAGCGGTCTTGAACTCTGCCCAAGTCGACTGACCATCTAACTGTGGCATAAAGGTTGGGTTGGGCTGCGTGCGGGCGACTTGCTGCTTATTACCTATTCTGGGTTCACCATCGGCGGGGCGGGGCACGCCTCCTTGCCTCTCCTGCTGGTCAGGAGAGCGCCCGGGGTGCAGGGCCCCCTGCATCTGTCCATCCATCTGTCTATGTGTCTGTCTCCCTGTCCATCTGTCTGTCCATCTCTTGTGCGTCTGTCTGTCTCCCTGTCTGTCTCTATGTTGTCCTGTCTGTCCGTCTGTCTGTGTGTCTGCGCCTCCGTCTGTGTGTCCGCCCGTCCCTCCTTTTCCGTCTCCCAATCCACATGTTCGTCCCTCTGTCCGCCCCTCCATTCCTCCGACTGGACTGTGTCTCTCTGTCTGGGAGACGCTCCCAGCACCACCCAAGGAGGATTCAGCACCCAGCACCACCACCCAAGGAGGACTCAGCACTCAATACCACCACCCAGGAGGCCTCAGCACACAATACCACCACCCAGGAGGACTCAGCACCCAGCACCACCACCCAAGGAGGACTCAGGTCTGTCTGTCTGTCTGTGCATGGCACCTGCACCCCCGAGGCCCCAAGGCCTGTCCTCACCGGGGTGCCGCCTTGGCTTCCCCATCCCCAAGAAAGGAGAATGAGATGCCCAGGAGCCAGGAAACCCCCAGGAGAAGCGAGAAAGGGGAAGCGGCATCCACTCCCTGTCCGGAGTCCAGAAACGTCAGGACCCAGCCGCCCCAAGCTCCCCAGGACACCCACCTGGGGGTCCACACCTGACAGCCCAAACCCACGGAACTGAGACAGGCACCCTGGCTTCCCCACACCCGACCCGATGTGCCAATGGCCTGCAGTGAGTGTGAAAGCCCAGGGACCACCAGGGAGGAGAGGGAGGGGGAAGGAGAGAGGGATGAGATCAAGCACCCATCCCCCACCCACCCACCCAACAGCCACCCACCCACCCACCCACCCAATTATCCACCCACCCACCCATCCACCCACCCACCCATCCACCCACCCACCCACCCACCCACCCATCCACCCACCCACCCATCCATCCACCCACCCACCCACCCACCCAACCATCCACCTACCCACCCATCCATCCACCCACCCATCTACCCACCCAACATTCATCCACCCACCCATCCACCGATCCACCCAATCATCCACCCACCCACCCACCCACCCATCCCCATTGCTCTCTCCACAGTGCTCTCCGGTTCCAGGCCTCCTGCCCCGATCCTCCCCTGGTCTGCAGCCTCCATCTTCCTCGCCCTCCTCCTCCTCCTCCTCCTCCTCGTCCTCATGGCTGAAGCTCATCCGGGTAACTCACCTCCTTTCTGGGTCCTCCATCAGCCCAAGGGAGGATTCGAACTCATTACCCTTGTATGGGTGATCCTGACTTCTCACCTTTGTTCCTCGTGACCCCCCCAACCCAACCAGAGACTCCCACACCATCTTCTGGAAGCTTCCCCGCGCCCTCCTGACCCCTGAGACCCCCCCAACCTTGGGCCCTGCGACCCCTGACCCTGCACCTGACCTGGGCCTGACCTTCGACTCCAGGAGCCACAGGCTAAGCTTGCGCTGTGTGGCCACCATCACAGAGGCCCGGTGCATCGTTGTGAACCCGAACAAGGGGTCGGTCACACTGCTGGACAGTTGGGGCAATCGAGGCACGACGGAGACACCAGGCCCCCACCCTGGGAGGCCAACGGTGGGGGCTGTGGGGTAAACTGAGGCAGGGGTGGGCTGGCCCACATTCCCTGGTGTTCCGGGGGCTAAGTTGAGGCATGGATGTACGAATGGATCTCCCAGGTGTTCCGGTTTATGTCAAGGCACCGACCCCCCCGCTCTCCAAGGTCCCCGTCGGACAATGTAGCTGCGAATTCTGGGATCTCCTGTGGTACCAGGGAGTCGAGTTCGAGGTTACACTCACTGTGGCCAGGAGGCCCCTGACCAAAGGCCTGGGGTTCACAAACCCGGGTGAGGCCCTGAGTTTCCGGGTGGGGGGGGGATCGAGGGTCAGGGGTCACAGGTCATATGTTGAAGGTTCAGGGGTCATTGGGTTGAAAGTTCAGGAATCATGGGGTTGAACTGGTCAGGGGTCATGGGTTGACGGGTCAGGGGACATGGTGTTGAAGGGTCAGGGGTTTTGGGGTTGAAGGGTCAGAGGTCGTGGGGTTGAAGGGTCAGGGGTAAGTCTCCCCACAGGCCCTCCACCCTCCACCCCCCCCGCCATGTCGTTTCCCGAGGCCTTGTGTGTTATGTCTTCGAGGCCCAGGCCCTGAACTGCTCGTGGGCACTGGGGCCGCAGGCACCGCGGGGGACACAGTATTCCTTCAGGATCCGGACTCCAGGTGGGGCCACCCCTGCCGGTTTCAATGCCCCCTCCGCACCATTGTTGGTTTCTAATGTTCCCCGCTCACCCCGCCATTGTCAGTTTCTAATGCCTTTCTTTGGCATTGTCAGTTTGTAATGCCACCTCTGTTGGCCATTGTCGGTTTCTAACGTTCCACCCTTCGGTCATTGTAAGTTTCTAATGCCCCACCACTCCCAAGGACCTGCCTGTAACATGAGTGCTGGCTGACATGTGCCACTCCGGCCTCCAGGTGGGCTGCATCCTCCCCGATCTTGCCGGCCTCTGGGCCCAGACCTACGCCCTGGTCACCGGCTCGAGCCCCGCTGGCCCCGTCCAGTTCCTGGACGCCTGGCTCTATGCCCTTGAAAATGGTGAGGGTGGTTTCCAGTACCCCCTGGACCACCCAGGGCGGTTTCAAGTATCCCAGAGACCACCAAGGGCAGTTTAAAGTGTCCCCAAGAACACCGAGGGCGGATTTGTGTCCTCGAGTCCACCGAGAGTGGTTTCAAGTATCCCCACGAGCACTTTGGTGCATGGAGGGCAGTTTCAGGTATCCCCAAGACCACCTAGGGCGATTTCAAGGGTTCCCCATGACCCCCAAAAGCAGCTTCAAGTTTTCCCAGGACCATCCAGGGCGGTTTTAAGTGTCCCCGAGACCGCTGAGGGCGGTTTCAAGTGTCCACACGAGCACCTTGGTGGATGGAGGGCGGTTTCCACTGTCCCCATGAGCATCCAGGGCAGTTTTGAGTGTCCCCCAAGACCCACAAGGGCAGTTTCAAGTATCCCTGGCACCACCGAGGGCAGTTTCGAGCCCCCCCACCCCACCCGGTGTCCCTCCATTCATCTGTGGCAGTTTTCAGAACACTTTGACCCCCTGTGAAACGTGAGCATTGCCTGCGGCCCCCGGGGCTGGCAGGTATGGTGGGAGCCACACAGGACCTGGAGGCAGTGGAGCAAGCACGACTTCCGGTACCAGCTGGCCCTGTGCATGGGAGTACTCAGTGCAACACCCGGGAGTACTCGGTCCAGCACTGGCGGGGAGTATTTAGTCCAGCAACGGTCAGGAGGGGGTGGGGTTCCGGATTGGTGTGGGATGGGAGTACTCAGTCCAGCACTGGGGAGGGATGGGAGTACTCAGTGCAGCACCCGGGAGTACTCAGTCCAGCACCAGGGAGTACTGGTTGTAGCACCCTGGACTACTCAGTCCAGTATTGGTTGGGAGAGGTGGGTTTCAGGATTAGTGTGAAATGGGAGTACTCAGCCCAGCACTGGGGAGTACTCCACACAGCACGTGGGAGTACTAAGCACATCACCCAGAAGTACACGGTCCAGCACCCTGCCCCGCAGTCAGTGCTGACTGAGGCCTGTGCTCTGTTCTTTTAGCATGGTGGCCAGCTGGTCTCCCAGGACTCCCCGGTGAGTGCTCCTGGAACCGCCCCGTGCCTCAGTTTACCCCTGCCCCATGGCGAGTCTCCCCCCACATTGAGGTCTTGGGAGGCTCAGACAACACCTACGCCCTGCCAGGCCTTGAACCCGGGCCTCACCGGGCCTGTGCATCTGGGCCAGGGAAGCCCGAACCCTGACCTAGGGCTCCTGGAGCAACACGGTGGAGTTTGGGGAGCAGAGGGCGGTTTCAACTGTCCCCAGGGAGGTTTCAGGTGTCCCCAGGAGTAGAGATTCTGGGTGGGGGGTGGTTTCAAGTGTCCCCAGGACCATTTTGGGCCTGTGGGTGGATGGAGGGCGGTTTCAAGTGTTCCCGGGGGAAGGGGTCTGGGGCGATTCGTTTCAAGTGTCTCCAGGGTGGGGAGGGGTCTGTGGTGGGTGGTTTCAAGTGTACCCAGGGCGGTTTCAAGTGTCCCAAGGGTGTTTTCTAGTATCCCAATGGGGAGGGGCTCTTGGGGGGGTGGTTTCAAGTGTAACCAGGACCACCTTGGGCCTGTGGGTGGATGGAGGGCGGTTTCAAGTGTCCCCGGGTTGGAGTGGTTCTGTAGGGGGCGGTTTTAAGCGTAGCCAAGGCAACCCTGGGCCTGTGGGTGGATGGAGGGCGGTTTCAAGTGTCCCCAAGGGGAGGGGGTCTGGGTGAGGGTCAGTTTCAAGTGTCCCATGATGGGGGCAGTTCTTTAGGGGGTGGTTTCAAGTGTCTCCAAGGCAACCCTCGGCGTGTGCATCGATGGAGGGCGGTATCCAGTGTCCCCACGAAAACCTTGGGCCTGTGAGTGGATGTGGGGCAGTTTTGAGTGTCCCCACGGCGGTTTCAAGTGTCCCCGGGGGAATGGGGATCTGGGTGGGGGGGTGGTTTCAAGTGTCCCCAAGACCATTCTGGGTCTGTGGGTGGATAGGTGGCGATTTCAAGTGTCCTCAGAGGCCTCACATGGGGGGGAGCCTTTGCAGGTGGAGTCGTGTGGGGAGGGCTGGGGCAAGGAGCTGAGGGTCACGTGTCCCTCCCTCCCCACTTCATGTGACCCCTCCCCCTCCCATCCCTTCCTCCCCGAGTGTGTGCACACCCACACGGTCGGAGGTTTCAAGGGTCCCCGCCGGGCCAGCCATGCTGCACCTGCTGCTTCGGCAGCACTGGGGTCGCTGGGCCTGGGCTGGGGCTGTCAGAGGTGAGCAGGAATCTGAACCCGGGGCCCCCAGGGTGGGGGGGGGAACGCAACGCATTGTGGGCCATGCGGGAGGCCGGGATTCCAGCCCACATCCACCCGTCCGTCCGTCTGCCCTGCAGGCTCCTGAGCGCATGTGTTCCCTGTGTCAGTGACAAGTTGACTGGTGAAGATGGACAGACGGACGGACGGAGGGACAGAGGGACATGGGGGGCTGGGGGCTTGGGCGGTGACACAAAGACAGCAATGGGAATCGAGACACGGACAGACATGAAGACAGACGGACGGACAGACAGGGAGACAGGGAGATGGACGGACAGATGAACAGACAGACAGACAGACTGGGAGACAGATGGACAGACCTGGAGACAGACAAACAGGCATGGACAAGAGACAGGCAGACAGATGGACAAACAGACATGGAGACAGACAGACAGGGAGACGGACAGACAGACACACAGCAGACAGATGGACAGACAGACAGACAAGGACACAGATGAGCAGGACAGACAGACAGGTGGACAGGGAGACAGACAGACAGAACTGGAGACAGACAGATGACAAAAAGACACAGATGGACGGATGGACAGATGGACATCATGGAGACAGATAGACAAGAGAGGGAGACGGACAGACAGATGAGAACACAGTGAGACACACAGGGAGACAGACAGTCATGGACAGATGGACCTGGAGACAGACGGACAAACACACTGAGCAGATGGTCAGACAGACAGACGGAGAAACAGGGAGACAGACAGACGGACGGATGGATGGACAGATGGACAGATGAGCAGACGGGCAGACAGACCTGGAGACAGACGGACACATGGACAAATGGATGGACGGACAGACACAGAGGGAGACAGACGGACAGACAAAGAGATGGGCGGATGGACACACAGACAGCTGGACAGCCGTGCACCTCCCCCTGTCCTCCGCTGGGAGGAGGAGGAGGAGGAGGAGGAGGAGGAGGAGGAGGAGGAGGAGGAGGAGGAGGAGGAGGAGGAGGAGGCGGAGCCATGGCCTGTGGTGGAGCTGAGCCTGCAGCCTGGGCCCTGATCATGGCGCCGCCCGGGTCACCCCAGTCTCCCCCCCGCATGCACACACGTACCCAGGGTTAGGGTACTGAGTCCTCCTGCGTGGGTGCTGGGTGCTCAGTCCTCCCCCGGCATCTCCACACAAGATGCTGGGTGCTCAGTCCCCCCTGGCGTCTCCACACAAGGTGCTGGGTGCTCAGTCTTCCTTTGTTAGTGCTGGGTGCTCAGTCCTCCCCCGGTGTCTGCATACGAGGTGCTGGGTGCTCAGTCCTCCCGTGCCTCCACACAAAGTGCTGGGTGCTCAGTCTTCTCATGTGGGTGCTGGGCAGTTAGTCCTGTGTCCCACACGAGGGCCTGGGTGCTCAGTCCTCCTCCCATGAATCCACAGGAGGCGCTGGGCGCTCAGTTCTCCTCCCGTTCCTCCACACGAGGTGCTGGGTGCTCAGTCCTCCTGTGTGTGTGCTAGGCGCTCAGTCCTCCTCCCGTGCCTCCGTGAGGGGTGCTGGGTGCTTGGAATAATTAGTACATGTTTTTGCAATAATTAGTACATGTTTAGGCTAGTCAAAGCCGAAGTCATAATAGCCCAATAGCTATGCCCTTATGGACACTTAAGATGATGCTAATTGAAATGAGCTCCATGTTATGGAAACAAGTGGTATATCATTATTGTAATTATTTTCAACATGCGATATGAATCCGTACCCTTTTTATTTTCTCTCGTATTCCCTTCCTGTGGTTTTACCCCCACTATCACTGTATCTCATCTGAGCATCCTGGATACTGTATATACGTGTATTAGAGCTAGGGAAGAGAAAGTAAATATCAAAATCAATAGACAAAGGATAAAAATACAAACAACTCCAAACACAATACTCACAAAACCATTTGGTGTAAACCAACCATACAACTCGTGGGTGGAAGGGGAAGCAGGAGGGAAGAGGTAGGCATGTGGAGGGGAGGAGGAGTTAACATGTTGGACAAGAAATGTACTCACTGCATTATATATGAAATTGTAACCCCTCTGTACTTCACTTTGACAATAAAGGAGAAAAAAGACAATAAATATTTTTGAAAGATTCTGAAACACCTAACATTTTTTAGAGTTATGACATATAATGCTTAAGATTCTCATGTTAAAAACTAACATTTAGAATCAACACTCTCTTTCTCTGGCAACAGGAAAACTACCAACACATATACTGTTTGTGAATAAAGGTAAACATTTCCCTCAAAGAACTGCTAATCACCATACATTTCCTTTCTTCCTTCCTGTTATTTACTTCAGCCATTCTCTGGCCATAATCTGAGTGAAACCAGCCAAAAGGTACAGACACTGAGGCAGGAAGGGACAGATAGCATGAACACACCAAGGTGGCTGAGGCCTGAGCTATTTTGGATACTATAACCTCAACATTAGGCACAGGTAGTGAGAGAGGAAGAGAGAGACCAGGAAAAGTAGAAGCCAAATGGCTGCTAGGTATAAAAATCTAGAGAAGTGTGGACTTAAGACAGTTGTCAGAAGCTGCAACACAAAAATGAATAAGATGGAAATTAGATGGGATGTTCAAGGAAATAACCAAACGAGAACATACAACAAAATAAGTCAAAGCTAGGACAGCGAAAAGAGTAGTGCAAAATTTGGGAGGTGGACAACCTATCCTGCGTTTATTAAAAAAAAATGGCTTCTGCACAAGCACAAACATCTGTCCAGCCTTCCTTCTCTCTCTACACATAGAATAAGCATTCCCTCCTCTGCAGCCTTTGCAAACAAGAGACACGCGATATTTTTGTTAGATAATGAAACAAATACCAGTGATGAGCCAAAAACTTAAATAGAGTAAAAGAGTTGGGACAGCACTGTGTTCACTCTATGAGAAATATCCAACAGGAATGTGCAGTGTCTTTATTCAACCACAGTTGTTTATTCGAATCACAAAGTCTAATGATTAAAGCATGTCTTCAACCCTCTGATATCTTGCTATTCTATTTATTCTTGTGTTATACATTTACAATGACCACTCTTAGGAATCTAGAAAGTTCTGAGGAAGAACTGGGGTAGGGGGGTGGTGCTTATGATTACTTCCCAAAGCATAAGGGTGAAAAACAGCAGCTCATCAAGTGGGGGCAAGGGGAGAGCGGGAGACAAATGAAGGGGAAGGGGGGGAATGTAGTCAAGAATTCATTGTACATACTACAAAAGTAAGAAAATGGAAAGGGTGGGCAGAGGAAGGAGGGGCAAGAATGTTGAAAGGGGTGAGGTGGGTTAAGATCTGCCATATTCATAAACTGCTTTGTCAAATGGCAACTCCTTTGCACAAATACTTAAAGATAGTTTTTGTAAGAACTCAGAAGCTCTTCCCTTCACAGTAGTAGGACAAATTATTAGTTCCTACGCACAGGGACTAGAGTCTTTCAGGTCATTTGTGTTTTGGTGGGGTTTTGGTTTTTGAGCCAGCACTGAAAATTGAACTCAGAGACTGGGCTATGTCCCTTAGCTTTGTCACTCCATGCTGGCATGCTACCCCTTGAGAAATAGCACCATTTCTGGTACTTTGGTGGTTCATGGAGGATGGATGTCATGGATTTCCCTGCCCAGGGCGGGTTTCAAAGCACAATCCTCCAATCTCATGAGGATCTGGGATTACAGGCCTGAGCCACAGGCTCCAGTTTCTAATGAGCTTTGGTCATCAAAAAAGGGATAGTATAATTTTAAGGTTCACAGACATTAGTGCTACCTTTGGATCCTATTATATAAAGCCCCAAAGACCTGTCTTTTAAATAACTAATCAAATAAAAAATAAACAATTGCCTTCTAATTAAATAATCATAAGATAGGAAAATGGAGACAAAATAATCATTACTAATATAAACATAAAAATGAAAAAAAGCTTACCAAAGAGTTGATTCCTACATAGTTTAAGACTATAGGGAAAGTAAGCTGGAAGCCAGTGGCTGTAGCCAGTAATCCTAGCTATTCAGGAGGCTGAGATCTGAGGATCGAGGTTCTAAGCCAGCCTGGGCAGGAAAAATCTGTGAGACTCTTCTCTTCAATTAACCACCAATAAGCTGGAAGTGGAGCTATTGCTCAAGTGACAGAGTGCTAGCCTTAAGCAAAAAAAGCTCAGGAACTGTGTCCAAGCCTGAGTTCAAACCCCGGGAACAGCAAAAATATAGGTAGATAGATAGATAGATAGATAGATAGATAGATAGATAGATAGATAGAGTTTGTGTTGCAATGGAAAACCATGCACTCTACATCACTCTCTTCCTAATTCATTCCACTACTATGTAACAGGATAAATAGCAGAGAATAGCAAAGGAAAATAAATATTTGTTAATTGGCGATGTCTTTCTTGCTATAGTCATATAGTTTCTTTCGAAGTGCAATTGACTTCTCTTTCTCACTTGGAAAAGTCCACTTTGACTCTATTTACATATTCCATTTCAATTACTTCTGAACTAAACAAACAAAAAAACCAATGTTTCAGTCTTAAAATTCTTCTTTGAATCATTATGGAATCGTAATAGATACTTCTTCGGTAATTAAAGTAACACATATCACTTGGCCTCTGTATACTTCCATGCCATCATGACTGGTCATGATTTCACTTAAGAAAATGATCCCTTAATAGAAACAACATGTCACTATATGGGACGTGGGAGGAGTTTTGCTATGGGTCATGAACATCCCTCTGCTCCACAATAGATTGAATACTAAGTGCAGGCCCTGGAAAGGCAGGGCCCTGCCACCTGAGTCCCATATGCGTAAGTTCCAAGCTGAGGGAAAGTCAGGTCAAACAACACCAATGCAATGGAAGGAAACCAGAGTTTAGATTCCTGCTACAGAATTGCAAAGCAGAGTACAGGAGAGGGGCCTGACTAGAATGAGGGTTGTTTGGGACAGTGCACCTTCTAGGTTGTTCTTCTATATATGGATGGCCACAACATGAAGCCCACTGAGGTAATGTGTGCTCCATGAAAGCCTGGTGGAGTCGCATTTCTACATCTACTCTTAAGTTTCCTGTATTTATTCTTAAGTTTCAACCATTCTTAATCTTCTCATCATATCCCATAAATGTGAAAGCAGTGTGAAGCTTTAAAATGCTAGTTGCACATGATTACAATTAAACAATGTGGAGACTCCTAAGAAATGGGAAATGATGAGGAAGGGATACATGAAGCGTGTAGGAATTCTTTGTGACTGATTATAAAATTCTCTTTTCTGGGATTTCTGCTTCAAGACTGATGGTAGAAGCAAAGGTTTTCCTGCTTTAAAAAAAAGGTGTAAAAGAATAAAATGTCCTAGACTTCTTAATCCAAAGATACCTTGTGTTATAAAAATTAGACATTTTCATATTCATAAAATGGTAACATAAATTTTATTACCACACCAGCACTTCATTTATTCCTAGCCTGATTTCCAGACTAATCTCAATATTCAAGAAAATATTTCAAAATTAGCTGAAATTTAGGGCATTGAATAACGTTGCACAGAATAAAAGCATATACAAGAACATAAAAGCTATGGTTTCTTCACTGATGTAATTTCACAATGTTAGAGTTTTTCTTTTATTAAAAACTACCAGTTGCAAAGACATGACTGGAAAGTTCAGGCACACGGGTCCGCCTTCCTGCCTCAGGTCCTGGGCAATTACCAGACAGTCTGCAGGGTTAGGAGATAAAGTCACAGATACAGTGTGTTTGGCTAAATATTTTTAATAGATTATAATACCTCTGTTTGGCTCAAATAAATTATCCAGCCTTATTTGGTCCACTTCCCATTTCATGGTTGGCTGATCATTGACTTCTCTCAGAAAGCAAAGCAATGAAGAAAAGGGGAAAAAAGAAGAAAGATGAAAAAAGGAGGAGGAAGGAAGGAAGGGGGCCTGAGGAGGAGGACAAAGGACAGAGGAGAAAAAGTCAGGAAGTCAGGTACTGGTGGCCTATGCCTACAATGCTAGCTACTCAGAAATGAGATCTGAGGATCACAGTTCAAAGCAAGCCTGGGCAGGAAAAGTCCACAAGACACTTAGCTCCAACCAACAGATAGTTCAGAGTAGAGCTGAGTGCCAGCCTTGAGCAAAAGCTCAGTGCCCAGGCCCTGAGTTCAAGCCCCAGGTCTGTCAAAACAAAAAGTCATTTTTATGTTGCAGACTTCCTTGAAGCCCATAGTTGGAAACGATATATGGAAGGGAAAACAATCACTCACCAAAGCTCAATAGCTTGTAGAGCTGCTGTGTCATTCTATTGCATGTCCTACCAGACACGTATAAAATGTGCTTTGCTTGGCCAAAGAGCTATCCACAACTCCCTGCTCAAACACCTGATGACAGTGGACATTCATTTCAATGGGAACAAGTTAGTCTTTCAATTTTCCTTCTGTTGTACTCGTTACAATGTGGCCAGATTTACACTCTCTCTGTGAAATGCATTGGATTTCTCAGTCAATATTGGCTACAATATTAGTAATTTCTCAAGATCTTGCCTGTCATTTAAATGCAGACACAAAACTCACAGTCTCATCATGGTGTCCATTTCAGTTTCAACATAGAACCATCATCATTTTACCAAAGACCAACTTTCTTACACCATAGTTTCTATAAATAATGCACAAATAAATACTCTGCATATGCAAATTCAACCAATTACAGATTGTACAACTTTAAGGGAAAAACAGTGCATCTGTACTAAAACACATTCACACTGTTTTCTTGTCATAATGCCCTATAACATGGTATAAAATCTAGCTACACATTATTTCAATTATATTACTTACTGTAAGCAATCTAGAGAAGACAAAGTATATGAAGGATGTTTGTAGTTTATATGCAAGTATTATACTGTTTTATATCAAAAGAACTTCATTAGCCACATGGGTTGTAGAGCCAACCCACTTCAGATACTAAAGGACATTGTAATTTGGGGGAAAGTTATGTTGCAGATACTATTTGGCCAGGTAACATTAACTGCTCAACAAAACTCTAGTGTTAACAATAACTATATTAAAAAGTTAATGGCAGCAGCAACTTGTTGACAAGACTCTATGTGCGTATGTGTGAAGAATAAAAGCTCAAAGGAGCAAGGTGCCAGTGGCTCATGTCTGTAATCCTCAAGAGAATGATTTCTGAGAATCAAGGTTCAAAGAAAGCATGCACCAGAAAGTCTCTTATCTACAATTAATCACGAAAAAATCAGGAAACAGAGCTGTGGTTCAAGTGGTAGACCACTATCCTTGAGTGCAAAGGCTAAGGGATAGCACTCAGGACCTGAGTACAAGCCCTGGTGCTGGCAACGAAAAGTATAAAAGCACAAAGAAAAATGAAAAAATGCACAGAAACATGTCAAAAACTGGGATGACTTAAAGGCTTAAAAAAATCTCAGACTTTAAGGCAGACGGATGGGGTGAGAGATGTTGATGTTTGTGATGTATGATATCACAGTGGGTTACATTGTGCATTTCCCCAACTTCCTAGTGCGAACAGATTAAGGAATAGGTTCCTCACGTTCAGTGAGGAACACTGAGCTCTTTGGGAAGAAAAGGGAGAAGGAAGAGGAGGAAAACAGGTGAGAAAAGTGGGAGAAGAGGCGAGAGGAACCGATAACAAAGAAGACTATCTAGACATATATTCTGACTCCCAGTTATACCATAATGTACAAGCCAGAGCTTGATACAATTAACTCAAGTAGAGTAAATATGATCATTGTATTTGATAACGTGCGAATATATTTTAAATACAAGAATTAAAGCTTCATGTCCATAACGAAGAACAGAACGCCTATAAATTGAAATTATAATTTTTTTTTTTACATTTTAGGTGTCAAAGCCTATAAGTATGCCCTTATAACAAAAACTGCATAAATCTAGTGATCAATGTAAGGAACACATTATGAAGGGAAATGAATACATTTCAACTACCATTCATGAAGAGAATAAGGCCTTCAACTGAAGAGGCAGTGACATCTCTGGAGGCAATGACGTCAGAAGTGTCATCGCAATTCCAAATTATCCTGTACTCATAGAAATTCCAAATTTTGAGGGGAAGAAGTTCCACAGTAAGTTGAATGACAGTATTAATTCCACTTATTCTAGCTGTTGGAATACTAGCCCAAAGTTCATGGCTGTGGCTGTATCTACTATACACAAGTGCAACATTGACTCCATTTCAGGTATCTTAGAGCTGATGGGTTGGAGAAACTATTTGCTTTCTCTACTGATTTTGTCCATCACCAAAGAAGACAAGGGATAGCTCGCAATTCAATTGGGAAGAAACTGGTGGAGCAGTGAACTCCTATTTAGCTCAGTTCCTCCTATCTCCACGTAAGAATCACCATTGTTAACACAAATTGGGGAGGGATTGGGGGCATTGTGAAATTCCATGGCACTTTAAACCACCCCACCAAACTTCACCCATCTTGGCAAGCCAGGTTAGGTAGCAATGCTTCTAGGTGTAGCCAGTCATATCCTGGGTTTCAGGTTTCAGCCTGCAGATCAGTCATCCATAAACAGTTTTCACATTCTCCACTTCCACCAAACCACCCCAGAGAGTCTCTAACGTGGTAAGGAGGGCACCCAAGCAGTTTTTCATGATAGGTCTTGGATGGCTTCCATTTGGGTCATGTCACAGAGTTGATTTTACACCCTTACAAAGCAATCAGAAGCAGAGCAGACTGTGGCCTTGAAAGAATGCTTGCTCCTACACATCGAATAAGCTACAGTGAATTGAAACTCCATGTAGTATTGGTATACTTTTACATAATTACCAACGGAATTACTACAGTGAGAAAGGGAAAGGAAGCCAGACATCGTGGCACACTTCTGTTTCCCAGATACTGGGGAACAGAGGTAGGGAGGAGCACAGTCTTGAGACCACCTGATCAAATGAAAAGCAGGGGAGGGAGGGGAGGAGGAGTTAAAGGGGAAGAAGAGTGAAAAGGGCAGAGGAAAAGGGAGAAAGGTGGAAGAGATAGAGGAAGGGGAGGGCTGGCCAGCCCAAAAGACTATCCAAAGATAACTCAAAAGCCAAAAAAAAAAAAAAAAAAAAGGAACTGGAGGAGTGGCTTAAATGAAGCAAGGAAAAGGCCTCAAGTTCCAAGCCAAGCATCACAGAGCAAGAATTGGAAGAATTAGCTTCTTCATTTGTAAACAAGGCAGACAAAAGAGAAGAAACAAGAACACACCTTCAAAAGGCAACTTGTCCTTGTCCACTCTCAGCAGAAAAGTCACTGAGCATGTCATGTCCAGCCTTTTGGATTCAGTAGGCCTGAGAAAGACTTACTGGGGATATTCGTGGGGGCACCCTCATCACTGTGCCCTGTTCTGTGTCACAGGAAGTGGAGAATATCTGCCATTTTCATTTCCATAACATTCACCATCTCAAGTTGCTTATTCAAGTTTCTTAAGGTAAAACTATTTCTGTTCTCTGTATCATTGAAAATGTATACAGCAAGACATGGAGTTTTCTATGCTCAAGTCAACTGGATTAGCAAAGGAACACAAAGGCTCTGACACCAGGGGGAAGAGTGCTCGATCTCAAAGCAAGCATGAACATTTACGTCCATCACCATACTGGGGCGTCCTCAATCCATCACCAGGATCTGTACTGCTCCCACTTGGGAATGAGGGGTACTTGCGCTTGTTGGCATTTACTCCCACTTTGTAAATAGTCATTTCATATGTATAGAGGATACCTTAAGAAGTATCTACTTTCTGTGTATGCTCATACTAGGGCTTGACCTCAGGGCCTGGGCATTGCCCCTTAACTTTTTCGCTCAAGGCTGGCTTTCTATCACTTGAGCCACAGCTCTACTTTGGCTTTTTGGTGGTTATTGAAGGTGAGAGACTCATGGAAGTTCCTGCCTAGGCTGGCTTTGAATTCCAACCTTCAGATTGCAATCTCCTAAGAAGCTAGAATTATAACTGAGCCACCACCAGATGGCTTCTAGTCTCACTTTTTACCTGTAGCTGTTAAACACTCCACACAAGAAGTTCTCAACTTTATTCTCACTATTCATAGAATAGAGTAGACTACCATCATATAGAACAGGCTGTCCATTCTATATTAAAAATCATGTTTAGAAAGTGGCTCAGGGAGTAGAGCTGAAGAGCTCAGGGACAGAGCCCAGGCCCAGAGTTCAAGCCCCATGACCAAGAAAAAAAATATCATGTTTCTTTCATTTGGAATATCAGCAGATCAGCTACCAGTGTACCTTTATCTACCTATTCATCAATTCTTAGAAATTCAAAAGGCAACCAACAAACTTTGTATCCATTCCTACAGATTTTCTCAGGAGCCATATTTTCTTCTATTATGAATTTCTGAAACATAAGTATAGTTTCTTTCTCTACCACCAAACCATTTAAACAACTTCTCATATTGTAAACATTTCATAGATTTAGGTTATATGCTCCAAAATGTACTCCTCTTGATTTTGCTTATCCCACATGGAAAGTCCTTTTCAAATTAACATTTGGTGTCATCTTCATGGAACTAGAAACTCCATGAGGATGCAGGGCAAGTCTGCCTCATTTGCCCGCCCCCCCAAAAAAAAAATCCCAAAATCTGGTACTGTTTAGAATTTATGCTAGGTAGAGAATTGACTAAGATGCTAAGTCGTTATTGCCCAGCTCTTACTTACAATGATATGACCAGTTTGTAAAAAGCCATATGTGGAAATGATTTGCACAAGATTGTGTAACATGTTAATGAAAAAGCCAAGGTGGCTTTCTTCATTTCCTATTCTTCATGGATGACACCACAGAGGTTCTTATACCTGTTTGCATTTCCTTAGCCTCAGGTCCTCAGCTCCTCCCACTAGCCCCCAGATCCACCCATACCTAATGAGCCACTCCTACTCACTACCTATCTACTTCCCCTTTACCCCCAGAGAGAGAAGCTGCCACCTGGATAAGGTGCAGACACCATGTAGCTCCCTCTCCCATGGGAACTATGGCCCCACTAATAAACCTCCTTTTGAACCTTCTTCTCCTGTCTGTGATGATCTCTGCATGGTCCTCTGGGATGGCTGAGACATATCTTTTCAACACCTAATAGGCTGAGGAGGCCAATGGTACTGATGAATGAGTTCTTATCACTTGAATGGTGTATCCATTCCCATCGTTCTTCATTGGCTGGACAGAGAAACCTTTCTGTAAATATGCCTGCTTTATGCATACTTCATGGAAGATCCAAAGAACACAACCTGAAGTAGAATTCTGTAGCCATAGTGATGAGCCAAGTTACTCTCTTAGAGACAGTCAGGTATGACAGGGATCAAGCCACAAATAGCAGCTGTTATTTCCTTGTCTCTGCCACTGCTAACGCAAATCTGCTAAACATAGCTTTGATGAATTATTTGGGGTTCTTAAAAGAAAATTTTCTTTTGGTTTTCTAGAGCGTCTCTTGATCTTACAAAAAAGGTAAATATGCCTTTCTACTGAGGACAAAGATGATATAATAATGACTGTCCAATTTTATGTTATAAATATCACTGTATAAATAAATCTGATTTGAATAGGTCTACGAGTCAGATGGAGAAGACACTCATTTTGGTAAACATCTCATATTGAAGCTGTAAAGACACTCTTTACTAAGTCCATGCCCAATAAATCCAAGTCTTTCTACCCGGTATGCTTCGGTCTAAATGGTCTGTTTCCCCTGTCATTTTGGTGAACACTTTGGAGACAAAACTAGGTATCATGAAAACCCCAAATTCCACTGCTACAACACCAAGAGATACTGACAGGCAAGATTATCTTTATAAATGATGTACAGATGTTTAACTAACCGCCATGTACATTAGCTTTAGGTTCTGAGCAACTTTTGCAACATTTCCCACTTGTTCCTCTGTGGAGCAGAGGAAGGAATGTAAGAAAAAGACTAGTGAACTGTGGGTGCAGGTTTAGTGGTATGAGAATTTGCCTAGTCTTTCTGAGAAACTTACCAAAAAAAAAAACCAACACAAAAAACAGAAGTAATATTTAAGCTCTAAACACTAATATGCCAAACAATTTACATAAATCATACAAAGGAGAAGGAATTTCTAGTCTTTTTATTTCCTGGTGAAAAAATGAAGTGCATTCATTTGATCACAGTCACACCATTATTTAGTATTAGATCTAGGATTCCAGCTCTAAGATTGCAGTCTAGACATATCCAGCTCATTCTGGATTCCTTATTAGGCTTCTAGCTCTGGAGTCCCACTGCCCAGGGGAAAAATCCTAAGATTGCTAGCACTTAAAACTCTCCTAGTTATAGAAAGTAAATCACAAAGAGCCTCTCCTACTGTGAGAAGCCATTCGATAAATCCTCCTCAAAGCCTTCCCACAGAGGCTACCTGGGAAAACCCCAGTAAGACCTGAGTTCTAGCAGAAGCCATCAGTGAGTACAAACAACACAAATTTGCTTCTTTGCTACCGACCCTTGGCTCTGAGACTCAGCCTAGCATCAAGAGTGTCAACTTGAATGGATGGGCATGTGTCCACAGGAACTGAGTTGAGGTCACACTTGTCTCACTCTGTCCTGCAAACAGATGTCTGGGTGACAAGTCTTAGTCACACATGGCGAACAGAGGTTCCAGCCAAACCAGGTGGGAATTGCCATATCTTCTTTCTAAGCCTTAGCGGGGAAGCTGGCAAACATTGTATCTCCCATGCCTTACGCTACTTTGCTACTATGGGACTTCCTAAACAAATTAAAACTGATAATGGTCCAAGATATGTTGGACAAACTTTTCAAACTTTTTGCAAATCTTACCAAATTGTTCACTCTACAGGAATCCCCTATAATCCTCATGGTCAAGGAATTGTCAAACGGGCCAACGGTTTGTTAAAACACCAAATTTCTAAATTAAAAGGGGGGGAACTATACCCCTTCTCTCCTGTTAATATACTTTCTCATACTTTATTCATACAAAATTTTTAAAATTTGGATTTCAATGGCCATTCTGCAGCACAGCGGTTCTGGGAAAAGTGAGAGCAAATTGGATTTCAATGGCCATTCTGCAGCACAGCGGTTCTGGGAAAAGAGAGAGCAAAGAGCTTTTGCCCAAGTTAAGTGAAAAGATCCTTTAACAAGTGCTTGGCACAGGCCCGATCTGGTACTGACATGGGGTTGAGGACATGTCTGTGTTTTTCCACAGGATGAAAATGATGCCCGCTGGCTACCTGAGCGTTGTGTTCGGATTGTGGAAACTCATCAGAATGGTACAAGCGCTGACCCACTGGGCTTATGTGCCAGATCCACAGATTGTGCACCCTGCGACCTGGGAGGGAGCTGAGGTGTTTGTCCATGTCAACAGATCAGCGTATGGTACAGCTCCAGACCCTTTTGTCCAGCACGTTAAGATGGGAGATTTTGCAGCTTCTGGCATTGGAACCCCTTTATGTTTTACAACTGACTCCAACAGTTATATTCCAGGCTGTACTGTGATGCAATCCATAAAATATAGAATTTGGATTCCTGATAATAGTCAAGTATATAATATACAAATGGCTTCATTGCCTACTGGGTTTCCTGTACATGCCAATTCTACCTCGTCCTTCATGATACCTCGCTGCATCAACTCCTCTCAAATTGTAGAATCCACGGGAGAACTGCACCCCGTAAAGTGTAGACACGATCACCCTTTTATAACCAATATTTCAGGAACTAATTCTCAGCTGATGGACTGGTCTGGAGCTAATCTCACCAATAAGTTCAACCCAGGTCTGTGGTGGATGAATGGACGCCCTCAGCGCCATGTCTGGATGTTAGTGGCTGCTCTGAATAATATCTCCTGGCCCACTTCTACTTCTTTAAAAAAAATATTATGAGTTGTGTAACACCCCCTTATGCTATTATGTATGGACCTTTTAATATTTCTATAGGAGCCATGTACTTTGATGTTACCTGCACTAACTGTTCTTTTAAAAATTGCTTGTATAGTGGTCTTACTGATTCTGTAATTATTATTAAGCAACCACCATTTGTTATGCTTCCTGTAAACTTATCTGAAGCTTGGTATAAAGAAACAGGTATTCAAGTGTTAAAACATTTAAAAGAACTTATGCGCCCTAGACGATTTGTAGGGCTATTATTAGCAGGAATTTTAGCCTTTATTGCTTTAGCTGCCTCTGCTGCAGCGGCTACTGTGGCTTTAACACAAAATGTGCAGACAGCTCACCATGTTAATCAGCTTGCTCATAATACCACGCAAGCCCTGCACTTTCAAGGCAGGATTGATGATAAGGTAGAACAAAAGTTAGAAGCATTATATGAATCTGTGTTGTCACTGGGAGAACAAATTCGTGCCTTACAAACTTTGCAATGGGTACGCTGTCATGCTGTGTTTGACTTTTTTCCTGTGACCCTCCATAAGTATAATGGGTCGAGCTATCCTTGGGAACAAGTTGTAGCACATCTAAATGGTATTTGGCACCATAATAACTTGACCTTAGATCTCTTTCAACTCCATAGACAAATAGCCGGACTAGAACAGGCCCCACCCTTGGACTTTAAAGTGGCAGAAACAGCAAAAGAACTGTTTTAACAACTTCAACAGTATGTCCCTTCCTTATCTAATGTTAAGGGGCTGCTAATGACATTGCTCGGCCCAGGGATACTTTTGCTGATGGCTTGCCTATGTCTTCCTTGCATTGTACGCATATTGCAAAACTCTTTCATGAGTTTAGCCAGCCAGCTCCATAAGGTCAAGCTCCAAGTAAATGAATTTCCCCCGAGAGGAACCGCAGCCAGAGACGGGTATGAGGCAGTGCCAGCCTAGACCGACCTAAGACAGGGCCTTCAGCACTGCTCTGAAGTTGTTCCCTAAGACGGGTAAGGCAGGCTGAGGTACTCACCCCACCTAAGACAGGCGGGTTCGCTTCTTTTAATAAAAAGACGGGGGAATTGTCGGGAGCCGAGATAGCAGCTAAGCTCATCCTGACCTCTGGCTGTGCCGATGTCGCCAAGATGTCGGGAGCCAAACTTGCACCTAGGTTCATTATCACCTCTGGCTGTGCTGTTACCGCCAGGATATGCTAAAGGCAAAGTCCACTGCCACTGTCCGGAATTGCTTTGTTACCTTGTGTTTACTGTAATCAAATGTTGTAAACTTCAAAGCCTCTTTGTGTTCTGGAATTTTAATAACCCTATGCTATTCCCTGGTTCCAAAACTGCATATATGCTGGAAGTTAAGAATAAACTGTTGCTGCAGTCTTGAGGTTCAACCTTGCGGCTGCAGAGCTCCTGTACCCCATCTTTGTCTCTTGTCTTTTTTCTCTTGCCTTATTTTTCCTTTTCCGTATCCCAGGCGCTCCTCAGTCAGGATTCTTGTCCCCCTGCTGGCTGGCCCGGAAGGAGGGATGTGCGGCTCTACACATCCTGTGGATCCCCGAAGGCCTGTGAGAACTAGTGAGAACTTACAGCAAACCCCGAAGGGGACCTGTGCCCTTTTTGCTATGGCAACTCCAGTTGGAACACTGGCTCAAGTCAGCAGGAGGCGCCTAGTACCTGGCCATGTCACAGAGCTCCAAACCATATGGGCACTGCCCAGAGGCTTCCCAGCACCCCAGGTGCAAATGCACTGTTAGTGAGGCACCAGGAGGCCCTGCTTGCCTGTGAGCTCCAACTGCCCACCTCTAAGCAGCCTCACTAGCCCTCCCTTAAGGCTGTTCCTGTTGGAATGCAAATGAAAGCACACATCAACAAAGTGGGCAAGGAATGGAGAAACAAAACATCCGGCCACCCCCTGGAGGCTTTTCTGCATAGTGGGTCGCATATGTGCAGTCCTTCCTGCTCAGAAAAACACAGGGCTGCTGCCTAGCAAGCCAGGCAAGGTCTTCAGGTGGTCTTGGCCAAGGGGGCAGAGGCCGTTTCCAGACCAATCGGATGTCAGTCATAAAACCAGAAGGCAGGAAAACAGTGCCGCTTCCCTCCTACCTTTGTCACAAAACTCCTGTGCACAGAAAAGGAGCAGAGGGGCTTGGGCACAGAGCAGGCAGACAACAGATTAGATAAATGGGGATTGGTGTTCACCAGAGGACTGAGAGATCCCAGGTGTGCAAAGGGTGAGAGCAGAGGGAGATTTGGAGAAGATAAGAAGGGCTAGGCCAGGGTGAGGAAGTTTTAATTTCCCCCGAAGTAGTGAAGAGGTGCATGGGGAGGTGTGCAGCCTGTGAACCTCAAGAGGAGGAGGGGGAAATTGGGAAGCAGAGGCAGAGGCAAAGAGGCAGTGACGCAGAGGCATGTGTGAGTTGAAAGCAGTCCAGAGCAGCAAGGCAGGGACAGGAGGGCTAGGAGAGTGAACTCGGAGGGTTATCAGCAAAGGAGGTATGTGTGCAGGGGACAAGCCTCAGGAACTCAGCTGCAGATGGCAGGTGGTGGCTAGGAAGGCCAGGTTGGGCGCCCCACCACCCTGGGACCAAGTAGAAGGGAGAAGAGTCAAGAGGCAAGGGATTCTGGGGCACAGGCCTGCCCCATTCTCTGCGTGCAGCGCTGTGCTTTAGGGTGTAGACCTGAGGGGTAACGAATGCCATCCTTGGTTGGGGCACTACTGGGGCATAATCATGTGGTCCTGTTACATTGACATTTCTGCCTTGATTGCTTTCCCGAAGAGTTTGTTGCTACCCAGGTCTCCGAAGCTGCATGGTTCAGGGAATGGGATACTGGTGAGGACAGCAGGGGGAGGCCCAAGTGCCAATGGACTGTCCAGTAAGCAGCGCTGGGCTCCTTAGCCACGCCCACCACAAGAACAACACCCTGGACTTGAGCAAGTAGGACACAGTCCTCGAAAACCCCTTAGCACCTTCCAAGCCACTGTGTACTGGGTGCGCTCACGTGTGCGTGTGTGTGCCCCTGCTTGCCTACATGCGTGTGTTCCTGATGCTGTACAAGGGTGTGCTTCCTAAGCCTAAGTCTGAATATGTGCAAATAAGTATGTGGATGTAGATCCAGGAGGACCCGGCACAGTGTGTTATAGTGAGCATGTGGGGGTGGCGGGGAGGAAGAGAGAGAAAGAGAGAGAGAGAGAGTCGGCTCGCCTGTGAGGAATTTTTTGTTCATGTGCTGTTGCATGAGTGTGTCAGGTATGAGGTTGGACAGAGGGAGTTCAAAGTGTTTACACGTTACTTGTTTTTGAAGTTCCTGGAAACCAATCATATGGCGAAGGCTCCCATCTTGTGCTGTCCTCTGCACAAAGGTCTCCGTACTTGATGCCAAGCTGCCTCTGCTCTTGGAGATCTGCATGACAGTAATGATGCTGCCTATGAATATCATTGCTGGGTGCTAGTGTGCCTTGGTCACGGCAGGGAAGGGTCAGATATCCCTTTTCCTGGTGTCTTAGCAGAGCTTCTTGAAGGAGCCTAAAACATATGGCTGTGAGCCACGGGCACCAGGATTGCCAGCTCCTGCCTCTAGCCAGTATAATCCTTGGCTGCTCAATAGCAGGAAGTAGCAGGCAGGGATCTGGGCCAGAGAGGCCAAGGCAAGCGGGAAGACAAGAGTTAAGCAGACACTAGCGCAGAAAGGAGATGCCCAGATTCACTGACCTGCTAACCTTGTATCTCCCTTATGCTCTGAGCAAGAGAGATGAGGTTGATTGTGAGAGAGGTGGCGGATCCATACACCAGCCACTTCCAGGACTGGCAAGGGCAGAGGCGGTGGGGAGCTGTGTCACACGGGTTCAACCAGGATGTGGGAAGATGGAGCAGGAGGGGAGGTGGAAAGTGTATTTGCCTAGGACCCTGGCACAAGCCGTTCCCAGCAGAATGGTCAGGGGAGGGATGTGCGGCTCTACACATCCTGTGCATCCCCGAAGGCCTGTGAGAACTAGTGAGAACTTACAGCAAACCCTCAAGGGGCCCTGTGCCCTTTTTGCTATGGCAACTCCAGTTGGAACACTGGCTCAAGTCAGCAGGAGGCGCCTACTACCTGGCCATGTCACAGAGCTCCAAACCATATGGGCACTGCCCAGAGGCTTCCCAGCACCCCAGGTGCAAATGCACTGTTAGTGAGGCACCAGGAGGCCCTGCTGGCCTGTGAGCACCAACTGCCTACCTCTAAGCAGCCTCACTACCCCTCCCTTAAGGCTGTTCCTGTTGGAATGCAAATGAAAGCACACATCAACAAAGTGGGCAAGGAATGGAGAAACAAAACATCCGGCCACCCCCTGGAGGCTTTTCTGCATAGTGGGTCGCATATGTGCAGTCCTTCCTGCTCAGAAAAACACAGGGCTGCTGCCTAGCAAGCCAGGCAAGGTCTTCAGGTGGTCTTGGCCAAGGGGGCATTGGCCGTTTCCAGAACAATCGGATGTCAGTCATAAAACCAGAAGGCAGGAAAGGAGTGCCGCTTCCCTCCTACCTTTGTCACAAACCTCCTGTGCACAGAAAAGGAGCAGAGGGGCTTGGGCACAGAGCAGGCAGACAACAGATTAGATAAATGGGGATTGGTGTTCACCAGAGGACTGAGAGATCCCAGGTGTGCAGAGGGTGAGAGCAGAGGGAGATTAGGAGAAGATAAGAAGGGCTAGGCCAGGGTGAGGCAGTTGTAATTTCCCCAGAAGAAGTGAAGAGGTGCATGGGGAGGTGTGCAGCCTGTGAATCTCAAGAGGAGGAGGGGGAAATTGGGAAGCAGAGGCAGAGGCAAAGAGGCAGTGACGCAGAAGCATGTGTGAGTTGAAAGCAGTCCAGAGCAGCAAGGCAGGGACTGGAGGGCTAGGAGAGAGAACTCGGAGGGAGTTATCAGCAAAGAAGGTATGTGTGCAGGGGACAAGCCTCAGGAACTCAGCTGCAGATGGCAGGTGGTGGCTAGGAAGGCCAGGTTGGGCGCCCCAACACCCTGGGACCAAGTAGAAGGGAGAAGAGGCAAGGGATTCTGGGGCAAAGGCCTGCCCCATTCTCTGCGCGCAGCGCTGGTCTTTAGGGTGTAGACCTGAGGGGTAACGAATGCCATCCTTGGTTGGGGCACTACTGGGGCGTAATCATGTGGTCCTGTTACATTGACATTTCTGCCTTGATTGCTTTCCCGAAGAGTTTGTTGCTACCCAGGTCTGCGAAGCTGCATGGTTTAGGGAATGGGAGACTGGTGAGGACAGCAGGGGGAGGCCCAAGTGCCAATGGACTGTCCAGTAAGCAGCGCTGGGCTCCTTAGCCACGCCCACCAAGAGAACAACACCCTGGACTTGAGCAAGTAGGACACAGTCCTCGAAAACCCCTTAGCACCTTCCAAGCCACTGTGTACTGGGTGCGCTCACCTGTGCGTGTGTGTGCCCCTGCTTGCCTACATGCGTGTGTTCCTGATGCTGTACAGGAGTGTGCTTCCTAAGCCTAAGTCTGCATATGTGCAAATAGGTATGTGGATGTAGATCCAGGAGGACCCGGCACAGTGTGTTATAGTGAGCACAGGTATGAGGTTGGACAGAGGGAGTTCAAAGTGTTTACACGTTACTTGTTTTTGGAAGTTCCCGGAAACCAATCATATGGCGAAGGCTCCCCTCTTGTGCTGTCATCTACACAAAGGTCTCCGTACTTGATGCGAAGCTGCCTCTGCTCTTGGAGATCTGCATGACAGTGATGATGCTGCCTATGAATATCATTGCTGGGTGCTAGTTTGCCTTGGTCACGGCAGGGAAGGGTCAGATATCCCTTTCCCTGGTGTCTTAGCAGAGCTTCCTGAAGGAGCCTAAAACATATGGCTGTGAGCCACGGGCACCAGGATTGCCAGCTCCTGCCTCTAGCCAGTATAATCCTTGGCTGCTCAATAGCAGGAAGTAGCAGGCAGGGATCTGGGCCAGAGAGGCCAAGGCAAGCGGGAAGACAAGAGTTAAGCAGACACTAGCGCAGAAAGGAGATGCCCAGATTCGCTGACCTGCTAACCTTGTATCTCCCTTATTCTCTGTGCAAGAGAGATGAGGTTGATTGTGAGAGAGGTGGCGGATCCATACACCAGCCACTTCCAGGACTGGCAAGGGCAGAGGCGGTGGGGAGCTGTGTCACACGGGTTCAAACAGGATGTGGGAAGATGGAGCAGGAGGGGAGGTGGAAAGTGTATTTGCCTAGGACCCTGGCCCAAGCCGTTCCCAGCAGAATGGTCAGGGGAGGGATGTGCGGCTCTACACATCCTGTGCATCCCCGAAGGCCTGTGAGAACTAGTGAGAACTTACAGCAAACCCCCAAGGGGCCCTGTGCCCTTTTTGCTATGGCAACTCCAGTTGGAACACTGGCTCAAGTCAGCAGGAGGCGCCTAGTACCTGGCCATGTCACAGAGCTCCAAACCATATGGGCACTGCCCAGAGGCTTCCCAGCACCCCAGGTGCAAATGCACTGTTAGTGAGGCACCAGGAGGCCCTGCTGGCCTGTGAGCACCAACTGCCTACCTCTAAGCAGCCTCACTAGCCCTCCCTTAAGGCTGTTCCTGTTGGAATGCAAATGAAAGCACACATCAACAAAGTGGGCAAGGAATGGAGAAACAAAACATCCGGCCACCCCCTGGAGGCTTTTCTGCATAGTGGGTCGCATATGTGCAGTCCTTCCTGCTCAGAAAAACACAGGGCTGCTGCCTAGCAAGCCAGGCAAGGTCTTCAGGTGGTCTTGGCCAAGAGGGCAGAGGCCGTTTCCAGACCAATCGGATGTCAGTCATAAAACCAGAAGGCAGGAAAGGAGTGCCGCTTCCCTCCTACCTTTGTCCCAAACCTCCTGTGCAGAGAAAAGGAGCAGAGGGGCTTGGGCACAGAGCAGGCAGACAACAGATTAGATAAATGGGGATTGGTGTTCACCAGAGGACTGAGAGATCCCAGGTGTGCAGAGGGTGAGAGCAGAGGGAGACTTGGAGAAGATAAGAAGGGCTAGGCCAGGGTGAGGCAGTTGTAATTTCCCCAGAAGAAGTGAAGAGGTGCATGGGGAGGTGTGCAGCCTGTGAATCTCAAGAGGAGGAGGGGGAAATTGGGAAGCAGAGGCAGAGGCAAAGAGGCAGTGACGCAGAAGCATGTGTGAGTTGAAAGCAGTCCAGAGCAGCAAGGCAGGGACAGGAGGGCTAGGAGAGAGAACTCTCGGAGGGAGTTATCAGCAAAGAAGGTATGTGTGCAGGGGGACAAGCCTCAGGAACTCAGCTGCAGATGGCAGGTGGTGGCTAAGAAGGACAGGTTGGGCGCCCCACCACCCTGGACCAAGTAGAAGGGAGAAGAGGCAAGGGATTCTGGGGCAAAGGCCTGCCCCATTCTCTGCGCGCAGCGCTGGTCTTTAGGGTGTAGACCTGAGGGGTAACGAATGCCATCCTTGGTTGGGGCACTACTGGGGCGTAATCATGTGGTCCTGTTACATTGACATTTCTGCCTTGATTGCTTTCCCGAAGAGTTTGTTGCTACCCAGGTCTGCGAAGCTGCATGGTTTAGGGAATGGGAGACTGGTGAGGACAGCAGGGGGAGGCCCAAGTGCCAATGGACTGTCCAGTAAGCAGCGCTGGGCTCCTTAGCCACGCCCACCAAGAGAACAACACCCTGGACTTGAGCAAGTAGGACACAGTCCTCGAAAACCCCTTAGCACCTTCCAAGCCACTGTGTACTGGGTGCGCTCACCTGTGCGTGTGTGTGCCCCTGCTTGCCTACATGCGTGTGTTCCTGATGCTGTACAGGAGTGTGCTTCCTAAGCCTAAGTCTGCATATGTGCAAATAGGTATGTGGATGTAGATCCAGGAGGACCCGGCACAGTGTGTTATAGTGAGCACAGGTATGAGGTTGGACAGAGGGGAGTTCAAAGTGTTTACACGTTACTTGTTTTTGGAAGTTCCCGGAAACCAATCATATGGCGAAGGCTCCCCTCTTGTGCTGTCATCTACACAAAGGTCTCCGTACTTGATGCGAAGCTGCCTCTGCTCTTGGAGATCTGCATGACAGTGATGATGCTGCCTATGAATATCATTGCTGGGTGCTAGTTTGCCTTGGTCACGGCAGGGAAGGGTCAGATATCCCTTTCCTGGTGTCTTAGCAGAGCTTCCTGAAGGAGCCTAAAACATATGGCTGTGAGCCACGGGCACCAGGATTGCCAGCTCCTGCCTCTAGCCAGTATAATCCTTGGCTGCTCAATAGCAGGAAGTAGCAGGCAGGGATCTGGCCAGAGAGGCCAAGGCAAGCGGGAAGACAAGAGTTAAGCAGACACTAGCGCAGAAAGGAGATGCCCAGATTCGCTGACCTGCTAACATTGTATCTCCCTTATGCTCGGAGCAAGAGAGATGAGGTTGATTGTAAGAGAGGTGGCAGATCCATACACCAGCCACTTCCAGGACTGGCAAGGGCAGAGGCGGTGGGGAGCTGTGTCACACGGATCAACAGGATGTGGGAAGATGGAGGAGGAGGGGAGGTGGAAAGTGTATTTGCCTAGGACCCTGGCCCAAGCCGTTCCCAGCAGAATGGTCAGGGGAGGGATGTGCGGCTTTACACATCCTGTGCATCCCCGAAGGCCTGTGAGAACTAGTGAGAACTTACAGCAAACCCCCAAGGGGCCCTGTGCCCTTTTTGCTATGGCAACTCCAGTTGGAACACTGGCTCAATTCAGCAGGAGGCGCCTAGTACCTGGCCATGTCACAGAGCTACAAACCATATGGGCACTGCCCAGAGGCTTCCCAGCACCCCAGGTGCAAATGCACTGTTAGTGAGGCACCAGGAGGCCCTGCTGGCTGTGAGCACCAACTGCCTACCTCTAAGCAGCCTCACTACCCCTCCCTAAAGGCTGTTCCTGTTGGAATGCAAATGAAAGCACACATCAACAAAGTGGGCAAGGAATGGAGAAACAAAACATCCGGCCACCCCCTGGAGGCTTTTCTGCATAGTGGGTCGCATATGTGCAGTCCTTCTGCTCAGAAAAACACAGGGCTGCTGCCTAGCAAGCCAGGCAAGGTCTTCAGGTGGTCTTGGCCAAGAGGGCAGAGGCCGTTTCCAGACCAATCGGATGTCAGTCATAAAACCAGAAGGCAGGAAAGGAGTGCCGCTTCCCTCCTACCTTGTCACAAACCTCCTGTGCACAGAAAAGGAGCAGAGGGGCTTGGCACAGAGCAGGCAGACAACAGATTAGATAAATGGGGATTGGTGTTCACCAGAGGACTGAGAGATCCAGGTGTGCAGAGGGTGAGAGCAGAGGGAGATTTGGAGAAGATAAGAAGGGCTAGGCCAGGGTGAGGCAGTTGTAATTTCCCCAGAAGAAGTGAAGATGTGCATGGGGGAGGTGTGCAGCCTGTGAACCTCAAGAGGAGGAGGGGGAAATTGGAAGCAGAGGCAGAGGCAAAGAGGCAGTGACGCAGAGGCATGTGTGAGTTGAAAGCAGTCCAGAGCAGCAAGGCAGGGACAGGAGGGCTAGGAGAGAGAACTCGGAGGGAGTCATCAGCAAAGGAGGTAGGTGTGCAGGGGACAAGCCTCAGGAACTCAGCTGCAGATGGCAGGTGATGGCTAGGAAGGCCAGTTGGGCCGCCCCACCACCCTGGGACCAAGTAGAAGGGAGAAGAGGCAAGGGATTCTGGGGCACAGGCCTGCCCCATTCTCTTCGCGCAGCGCTGGGCTTTAGGGTGTAGACCTGAGGTGTAACGAATGCCATCCTTGGTTGGGGCACTACTGGGGCGTAATCATGTGGTCCTGTTACATTGACATTTCTGCCTTGATTGCTTTCCGAAGAGTTTGTTGCTACCCAGGTCTCCGAAGCTGCATGGTTCAGGGAATGGGAGACTGGTGAGGACAGCAGGGGGAGGCCCAAGTGCCAATGGACTGTCCAGTAAGCAGCGCTGGGCTCCTTAGCCACGCCCACCACGAGAACAACACCCTGGACTTGAGCAAGTAGGACACAGTCCTCGAAAACCCCTTAGCATCTTCAAGCCACTGTGTACTGGGTGGGCTCACGTGTGCGTGGTGTGTGCCCCTGCTTGCCTACATGCGTGTGTTCCTGATGCTGTACAAGAGTGTGCTTCCTAAGCCTAAGTCTGCATATGTGCAAATAGGTATGTGGATGTAGATCCAGGAGGACCCGGCACAGTGTGTTATAGTGAGCATGTGGGGGGTGGCGGGGGAGGAAGAGAGTGAAAGAGAGAGAGAGAGAGTCGGCTCGCCTGTGAGGAATTTTTTGTTCATGTGCGGTTGCATGAGTGTGTCAGGTATGAGGTTGGACAGAGGGAGTTCAAAGTGTTTACACGTTACTTGTTTTTTGAAGTTCCCGGAAACCAATCATATGGCGAAGGCTCCCCTCTTGTGCTGTCCGCTACACAAAGGTCTCCGTACTTGATGCGAAGCTGCCTCTGCTCTTGGAGATCTGCATGACAGTGATGATGCTGCCTATGAATATCATTGCTGGGTTATTGGATAGAGGATATCCCTGTTCAATCCAAGTGAATCAAAGTGGTTTATAGAGAAATCCAGCTCATAATATTTTAAAAGTACTTATTAACTATTGAATACAGGATTGGTTGTTATTTTGCAATTGTATTTTTAGGAACACCAATCTAATTTTATATACAGTTATACCAAGTATCTGTGTATAAGTGTGAACTTCTAAGATTTACACATCAGTGCTTGGTAAGGTCTGCTTTGGATCTTAAACAGTGCTCACAGGTGCTCTTAGATAGGCATTCCCAATCCAAATGGGCAGAAGAAACACAAGATGGCAAACAATGGAGTCATATCTCCCACTCAAAAAAAGCAGGAAGCAGAGCAGTCAATCAAAGACATAGAAGAGAACCCTCAAAATGCTCTACAAAGTCTACTGATAAACATGTTAAATGAAAAGTTTGAATCCATCCATACATCAATCCATCCATAAAGTGATAGATGATTTCATGGCCTCAACAAAGAGAAAGATAAATGAACTTCAAGAGTCATATGAAAAGATAACTACCCAGCTAAAAGATTTGAGAGACAGCACTCAAAACCAAATTAATAATGTAAAGATGTCCATGCAGGACCTAAGAGATACTTCTAGCAAGGACATGGAAATCATCAGGAAAGACCAGTCTGAAGGAAAAGAGATTCAAAATCAAGTAACTAGCCTACAGTCTCAAGTAGGTGAAGCAGAGGATCAAATCTCAGGAGCTGAATATTCCCTAGAATCTATGGAGAAATGTCACACAAAAATACAAAACCAATCCAATCGATAAAACAGATCACTCCAGGAGCTCCAAGACACAAGCAGGAAGCACTATTTGAGGCGAATAGGAATTGAGAAAAACCAGGAGAAAGAAGTTAATGGAATATGCAACCTATTTAACAGAATATTAGCCAAGAACTTCCCAACTATCCAGGAAGGTAGGCCGATACAGATACAAGAAGCATTTAGAACCCCAAAGCGACCAGATCAGAATAGGACATCCCACTGACACATTGTGATCATAACAGGATCAGTAGAGTCCAAGGAAAGAATCCTTAAAGATGTTACGGAGAAGAAAGTAATCACAAATAAAGGAAAAGCAAGCAGAATTACCCCAGACTTCTCAGCAGAGACCATGAAAAGCAAGGAGATCCTGGAATGAGGTATGCCAAACCCTAAATAATAATAAATATCAACCAAGAATGCTGTACCCAGCTAAACTCTCATTCATAGCTGAAGGTCAAATAAAAGTCTTCCACAGAAGGAAAAACTGAAACAATGTATCTCCACCAACCAGCTTTACAGAAAATCCTCAAAGATGTACTATACAGGGAAAATAATCAAGATCCCAATACAGACAGAGAAATGAACCCTAAATAGAAAACCAGAATATTAGATCAAGAATTGGGAAGACACAGCTTTTAACAAGATAGCTACAATGAAAGGACAAATGATCATCTCTCAAACCTAACTCTCAACATTAATGGACTTAATTCTTCATTCAAACGACATAGGCTCATTACTTGGATCAAACATCAAGATCCGTCTTTCTGCTGCCTCCAAGAGACACATCTATCTAGCAAAAGCAAACTTCTTCTAAAGGTGAAGGCTGGAATAAAATCTACCAATAAATGGCCCCCAAATGCAGGCTGGAGTGGAATTCTAGCATCAGATAAAATCGACTTCAAATTAAAATGGTAAGAAGAGACAAAGAAGGTTACTACATACTAATAAAGCGATGTCTCCTACAGGAGGATATAACCATCTTAAATATCCACACACCAAATACAGGAGAACCCAACTTCATCAAACCAACACTACTGACTCTAAAATCACTCATAGTCCCAAACACATTGATTGTTGGAGATTTTAACACTCCACTGTCACCTCTGGACAGACCAACAGGCCAAAAACTGACCAAAGAATCCACAGAACTAATCAACTGCATAGACCAACTAGACTTAACCAACATCTACAGAATATTCCATCAAGCAATACCAGAATACACATTCTTTTCAGCAGCCCATGAAACATTCTCCAAAATATATCACATCTTAGGGCACAAAGAAAATCTGTACAAATTCAGAAGTATCAAAATCATTCCCTGCCTTCCCTCAGACCACAATAGATTAAAATTAAAGCTCAACTCAAACAGCCACCACACAAAATGATACAATCCATGGAGACTAAGCAACACACTGCTGAACCATCAGTGGGTCATTGAAGAAATTAGACCAGTAATTCAATATTTATGGCATTCAACCAAGGTGAGTGCACAAAGTACCACCTCCTTTGGGACACAGCAAAGGCAGGTACTCAGACGAAAATTTATATCTGAGTGCCTACACCAACAATCTGGATAAACAGCAACTCAACAACTTACGGAATCACCTTAATCTTCTCAAAAGAGAACAAGAAGCCATACCCCCAAGTCAATAGATGGAAGCAAATAATTAAAATCGAATCAGAATTAAATATACTTGAGAGGGGAGAAAAAAAACCATCGCAACAATCAACAAAACAAAGACTTGGTTCTTTGAGAATATTAACAAGATAGTCAAATTCTAGCAAACCTGACCAAAAAAACGAAGGCAGGACACCCACATAACAAGATACGAGATAAAACAGGTAACATCACCACAGAAACAACCAAAATTCAGAACACAATAAGGGACTATTTTGCAAACCTTTGTGCCAACAAATTCGAGAACCTGGAAGAAATGGATGATTTTCTAGAAAAAATTGATACCCCCAAACTCAACCATGAAGATTTAAACCTTCTAAACAGACTCATACCCAGCCTTGAAATAGAAACAGCAATAAGTGATTTCCCATCAGAGAAAAGCCCATGTCCAGATGGATTCACAGCAGAATTCTACAAGGCTTTCAAAACAGAAGTCACACCAATATTTTTCAAAATCTTCAATGAAATTGAAAGAGAACGTTCACTACCAGACTTATTCTATGAAGCCAGTATAGCCCTCATCCCAAAACCAGGCAGGGACTCATCAACAAAACAGAACTATAGAACGATTTCCCTGATGAACATAGATGCAAAAATTCTCAACAAAATTCTGTCCAATCGACTTCAACAGGTCATCAAAAATATCATACACCATGTTCAAACTGGATCCATCCCAGGGATGCAAAGTTGGTTCAATATACGCAAGTCAATTAATGTAATCCACCACATCAACCAGAGCAAGGTAAAGAACCACATGGTTATATCTCTGGATGCAGAAAAGGCGTTCGATAAAATCCAGTACCCATTTATGATAAAAATCCTGGAGAAATTGGGATTCCAAGGAACATTCCTGAATATAATAAAGGCAGTTTATTACAAACCAACAGCAAGCATAATTCTAAATGGTGTAAAGCCAAAGCCATTCCTTTGAAAATCAGGAGCAAGATTGAGATGTCTGCTCTCTCCCCTCCTCTTTAACATTCCTAGCCAGAGCAATTAGGCAAGAAGAAAACAAAAAGGGGATCCAAATAGGAAAAGATGAAGTTAAGCTTTCTCTCTTTGCAGATTACATGATCCTATACCTAACGAACACCATAGACTCTACTCCCTAGCTACTAGAGCAGATCCAAAACTTTGGCAAATTTGCAGGATATAAAATAAACACTCGAAAATCAACAGCCTTTCTATATGCTAATAACACGAAGACAGAGGCTGAAGTCAGGAAAGCAACTCCCTTTGCAATAGTCTCAAAAACATAAAATACCTAGAAATAACCTTAACCAAAGAAGTGAAAGACCTCTATGATTAGACTGTTTGGTGTAAGTGAACTGAACATCTCCGTGGGGGGGGGGGGAAGGGAAAGGGGGAGGAGGGAGAGGGGTATGAGGGACAAGGTAACAAACTGTACAAGAAATGTATCCAGTGCCTAAAATATGAAACTGTAACCTTTCTGTACATCACTTTGATAATAAAAATTTGAAAAAAAAAAAAAAAGAACTAAGGAAATGGAAAAACCTCCCATGCTCCTCGATTGGGAAGATTAATATAGTCAAAATGGCAATATTGCCAAAAGCTATCTACAAATTCCATGCAATACCCACTAATATCCCAACACCATTTTTTAATGAAATTGAGGAAGCAATCCAGAAATTTATATGGAAAAATAAATGACCCCCCGACTAGCAAAAACAATCCTAAGCAGAAAGAACAATGCCGGAGGAATTACAATACCAAACTTCAAGCTGTATTATAAAGCTATAGCTATAAAAACAGCTTGGAATTGGCAATGGAACAGGCCTGAAGACCAATGGAACAGAATTGAAGATCCAGCAGTGAACACACAGAACTAAGCCCCCTTAATCTTTGATAGAGGAGCTAAAAAAATACGATGGAAGAAAGATAGCCTCTTTAACAAATGGTGATGGCAAAACTGGTTCAACACCCACAACAAAGCAAAATTAGATCCTTATATATCATCCTGCACCAAAATCAATTCCACATGGATCAAAGATCTTGAAATTATAACAGATACCTTGAAAGCACTAAAAGAAGTAGGAGAAACACTTGGGCTCCTTGGCACAGGACAGACCTGCCTTAACAAAGAGCCATAAATGCTACAAATCACAAAAAGGACGAGCAAATGGGATTGCATCAAATTGCTGAGCTTCTGCAGGGCAAAGGACATAGCTCACAAGATGAATGGAAAGCCTACAGATTGGGAAAAGATCTTTATCAGCCATACAATGAACAAAGACCTCATATCTAAAATATATGCAGAACTACAAAAAATTAAATTCCTCCAAAACAAAACCGCAAAGAACCAACAGCCCCCTCAACAAGTGGGCTAAAGACTTACAAAGAGACTTGTCTGATGAGGAAATGAGAATGGCCAAGAGTCATATGAAAAAGTGCTCTACATCTCTGGCCATAAAAGAAATGCAAATCAAAACAACATTGAGATTCCATCTCACCCCAGTAAGAATGACCTATATCAAGAAAACTAACAATAATAAATGTTGGAGGGGATGTGGACAAAAGGGAACCCTACTTCATCGTTGGTTGGAATGTAAACTTGTTCAGCCACTCTGGCAAGTGGTATGGAGATTTCTCAGAAGGTAAACATAGAGCTCCCTTATGATCCAGCAGCCCCACATTTGGCATCTACCCAAAGACCACAGAGAAGAACACACAAAAGCCACCAGCACAACAATATTCATCCACAGCACAATTTGCATAGCTAAAATATGGATCCCACCCAGTAACGCTCAGTAGATGAATGGATCAGGAAAATGTGGTACATATACACAATGGAATTTCATACCTCTGTCTCAAAGAATGACATTGCCGCATTTGTAGGAAATGAAAGGACTTGGAAAAAAATTATCCTAAGTGAAGTGAGCAGACCCAAAGAACATGGATTCTATGCTATGAATAGGATTCCCTATTCTCATAGGGAATAGTTAGCTCAGGTTTAGGCTAGTCACAGCAGAGGATCACAAGAGCCCAACAGCAATACTCTTATGAACACATAAGATGAGGCTAAGTGAAACAACCTCCATTTTATGGAAACAACTGTTATATCACTGCTGTAATTAATTTCAACATGCCATGTGTAACTGTAGCTTCTACTGTTGATGATGCTCTTGGATCCCCTTCCTGCGGTTGTACCTTCACTATCAGTTTATCTTATTTGAGTACTTTGGAAACTGTATATACTGGTATTAGAATTAGGAAAGTGAAAGGGAATACCAAAACCGAGAGATACAAGATAAAAAGACAAACGACTACAAAGGCAATGCTTTCAAAACTGTTTGGTGTAAGCCAAGTGAACAACTCTGGGGGGAAAGGGGCAGGGGGAGGGGAGGGTAAGTGAGGGAGGAGGTAACAAACAGTATAAGAAATGTATCCAATGCCTAACATATGCAACTGTAACCTCTCTGTACATCACTTTGACAATAAATAAGAAAAAAAATGTTTTTCCTATGAGGAAAACAATACAGTCTATGTTTCTTTAGGTCTGGCTCACTTCACATAGTAAATTTTTTTTTGGAATAATTAGTACATGTTTAGGCTAGTCATAGCCGAAGTCATAATAGCCCAATAGCTATGCCCTTATGGACACTTAAGATGATGCTAAGTGAAATGAGCTCCATGTTATGGAAACAAGTGGTATATCATTATTGTAATTATTTTCAACATGCGATATGAATCCGTACCCTTTTTATTTTCTCTCGTATTCCCTTCCTGTGGTTTTACCCCAACTATCACTGTATCTCATCTGAGCACCCTGGATACTGTATATACGTGTATTAGAACTAGGGAAGAGAAAGTAAATATCAAAATAAATAGACAAAGGATAAAAATACAAACAACTCCAAACACAATACTCACAAAACCATTTGGTGTAAACCAACCGTACAACTCGTGGGTGGAAGGGGAAGCAGGAGGGAAGAGGTAGGCATGTGGAGGGGAGGAGGAGCTAACATATTTGACAAGAAATGTACTCACTGCATTATATATGAAACTGTAACCCCTCTGTACTTCACTTTGACAATAAAGGAGAAAAAAGACAATAAATATTTTTTAATGATTCTGAAACACCTAACATTTCTGAGAGTTATAACATATAATGCTTAAGATTCTCATGTTAAAAACTAACATTTAGAATCAACACTCTCTTTCTCTGGCAATAGGAAAACTACCAACACATACACTGTTTGTGAATAAAGGTAAACATTTCCCTCAAAGAACTGCTAATCACCATACATTTCCTCCTGGATTCCATTTCAGTTTCAACATAGAACCATCATCATTTTACCAAAGACCAACTTTCTTACACCATAGTTTCTATAAATAATGCACAAATAAATACTCTGCATGTGCAAATTCAACCAATTACAGATTGTACATCTTTAAGGGAAAAGCAGTGCATCTGTACTAAAACATATTCACACTGTTTTCTTGTCATAATGCCCTATAATATGGTATAAAATCTAGTTACACATTATTTCAATTATATTACTTACTGTAAGCAATCTAGAGAAGACAAATATATGAAGGATGTTTGTAGTTTATATGCAAATATTATACTGTTTTATATCAAAAGAACTTCATTAGCCACATGGGTTGTAGAGCCAACCCACTTCAGATACTAAGGGACATTGTAATTTGGGGGAAAGTTATGTTGCAGATACTATTTTGCCAGCTAAACATTAACTGCTCAACAAAACTCTAGTGTTAACAATAACTATATTAAAAAGTTAATGGCAGCAGCAACTTGTTGACAAGGCTCTATGTGCGTATGTGTGAAGAATAAAAGCTCAAAGGAGCAAGGTGCCAGTGGCTCATGTCTGTAATCCTCAAGAGAATGATTTCTGAGAATCAAGGTTCAAAGAAAGCATGCACCAGAAAGTCTCTTATCTACAATTAATCACCAAAAAATCAGGAAACAGAGCTGTGGTTCAAGTGGTAGACCACTATCCTTGAGTGCAAAGGCTAAGGGGTAGCACTCAGGACCTGTGTACAAGCCCTGGTGCAGGCACCAAAAAGTAAAAAAGTACAAAGAAAAATGAAAAAATGCACAGAAACATGTCAAAAACTGGGATGACTTAAAGGCTTTAAAAAAATCTCAGACTTTAAGGCAGACGGATGGGGTGAGAGATGTTGATGTTTGTGATGTATATCACAGTGGGTTACATTGTGCATTTCCCCAACTTTCTAGTGCTAACAGATTAAGGAATATGTTCCTCACTTTCAGTGAGGAACATTGAGCTCTTTTGGAAGAAAAGGGAGAAGGAAGAGGAGGAAAAGAGGTGAGAAGAGTGGGAGAAGAGGCGAGAGGAACCGATAACAAAGAAGACTATCTAGACATATATTCTGACTCCCAGTTATACCATAATGTACAAGCCAGAGCTTGCTACAATTTACTCAATTAGAGTAAATATGATCATTGTATTTTATAACGTGTGAATATATTTTAAATACAAGAATTAAAGCTTCATGTCCATAATGAAGACCAGAACGCCTATAAATTGAAATTATAATTTTTTTTTTACATTTTAGGTGTCAAAACCTATAAGTATGCCCTTATAACAAAAACTGCATGAATCTAGTGATCAATGTAAGGAACACATTATGAAGGGAAATGAATACATTTCAACTACCATTCGTGAAGAGAATAAGGCCTTCAACTGAAGAGGCAGTGACATCTCTGGATGCAATGACGTCAGAAGTGTCATCGCAATTCCAAAGTATCCTGTACTCATAGAAATTCCAAATTTTGAGGGGAAGAAGTTCCACAGTAAGTTGAATGACAGTATTAATTCCACTTATTCTAGCTGTTGGAATACTAGCCCAAAGTTCATGGCTGTGGCTGTATCTACTATACACAAGTGCAACATTGACTGCATTTCAGGTATCTTAGAGCTGATGGGTTGGAGCAACTATTTGCTTTCTCTACTGATTTTGTCCATCACCAAAGAAGACAAGGGATAGCTCGCAATTCAATTGGGAAGAAACTGGTGGAGCAGTGAACTCCTATTTAGCTCAGTTCCTCCTATCTCCACGTAAGAATCACCATTGTTAACACAAATTGGGGAGGGATGGTGGCATTGTGAAATTCCATGGCACTTTAAACCACCCCACCAAACTTCACCCATCTTGGCAAGCCAGGTCAGGTAGCAATGCTTCTAGGTGTAGCCAGTCATATCCTGGGTTTCAGGTTTCAGCCTGCAGCTCAGAGTCATCCATAAACAGTTTTCACATTCTCCACTTCCACCAAACCACCCCAGAAAGTCTCTAACGTGGTAAGGAGGGCACCCAAACAGTTTTTCATGATAGGTCTTGGATGGCTTCCATTTTGGTCATGTCACAGTGTTGATTTTACACCCTTACAAAGCAATCAGAAGCAGAGCAGACTGTGGCCTTGAAAGAATGCTTGCTCCCACACATCGAATAAGGTACAGTGAATTGAAATTCCATATAGTATTGGTATCCTTTTACATAATTACTAACGGAATTACTACAGTGAGAAAGGGAAAGGAAGCCAGATATCGTGGCACACTTCTGTTTCCCAGATACTGGGGAACAGAGGTAGGGAGGAGCACAGTCTTGAGACCACCTGATCAAATGAAAAGCAGGGGAGGGAGGGGAGGAGGAGATAAAGGGGAAGAAGAGTGAAAAGGGCAGAGGAAAAGGGAGAAAGGTGGAAGAGATAGAGGAAGGGGAGGGCTGGCCAGTCCAAAAGACTATCCAAAGATAACTCAAAAGCCAAAAAAAAAAAAAAAGGAACTGGAGGAGTGGTTTAAATGAAGCAAGGAAAAGGCCTCAAGTTCCAAGCCAAGCATCACAGAGCAAGAATTGGAAGAATTAGCTTCTTCATTTGTAAACAAGGCAGACAAAAGAGAACAAGAACACCCCTTCAAAAGGCAACTTGTCCTTGTCCACTCTCAGCAGAAAAGTCACTGAGCATGTCATGTCCAGCCTGTTGGATTCATTAGGCCTCAGAAAGACTTACTGGGGACATTCGTGGGGGCACCCTCATCACTGTGCCCTGTTCTGTGTCACAGGAAGTGGAGAATATCTGCCATTTTCATTTCCATAACATTCACCATCTCAAGTTGCTTATTCAAGTTTCTTAAGGTAAAACTGTTTCTGTTCTCTATATCATTGAAAATGTATACAGCAAGACATGGAGTTTTATATGCTCAAATCCACTGGATTAGCAAAGGAACACAAAGGCTCTGACACCAGGGGGAAGAATGCTCTATCTCAAAGCAAGCGTGACCATTTACGTCCATCACCATACTTGGGCGACCTCAATCCATCACCAGGATCTGTACTGCTCCCACTTGGGAATGAGGGGTACTTGCGCTTGTTGGCATTTACTGCCATTTTGTAAATAGTCATTTCATAAGTATAGAGGATACCATAATATTATCTACTTTCTGTGTATGCTCATACTAGGGCTTGAACTCAGGGCCTGGGCAATGCCCCTTAACTTTTTCGCTCAAGGCTGGCTTTCTATCACTTGAGCCACAGCTCTACTTTGGCTTTTTGGTGGCTTTGAAGGTGAGAGACTCATGGAAATTCCTGCCTAGGCTGGCTTTGAATCTCAACCTTCAGATTGCAATCTCCTAAGAAGCTAGAATTATAACTGAGCCACCACCAGATGGCTTCTAGTCTCACTTTTTACCTGTAGCTGTTAAACACTCCACACAAGAAGTTCTCAACTTTAATCTCACTATTCATAGAATAGAATAGACTATCATCATATAGAACAGGCTGTCCATTCTATATTAAAAATCATGTTTAGAAAGTGGCTCAGGTGGTAGAGCTGAAGAGCTCAGGGACAGAGCCCAGGCCCAGAGTTCAAGCCCCATGACCAAGAAAAAAAAATATCATGTTTCTTTCATTTGGAATATCAGCAGATCAGCTACCAGTGTACCTTTATCTACCTATCCATCAATTCTTAGAAATTCAAAAGGCAACCAACAAACTTTGTATCTATTCCTACAGATTTTCTCAGGAGCCATATTTTCTTCTATTATGAATTTCTGAAACATAAGTATAGTTTTCTTTCTCTACCACCAAACCATTTAAACAACTTCCCATATTGTAAACATTTCATAGATTTAGGTTATATGCTCCAAAATGTACTCCTCTTGATTTTGCTTATCCCACATGGAAAGTCCTTTTCAAATTAACATTTGGTGTCATCTTCATGGAACTAGAAACTCCATGAGGATACAGGGCAAGTCTGCCTTATTTGCCCCCCCCAAAAATAATCCCAAAATCTGGTACTGTTTAGAATTTATGCTAGGTAGAGAATTGACTAAGATGCTAAGTCGTTATTGCCCAGCTCTTACTTACAATGATATGACCAGTTTGTAAAAAGCCATATGTGGAAATGATTTGCACAAGATTGTGTAACATGTTAATGAAAAAGCCAAGGTGGCTTTCTTCATTTCCTATTCTACATGGATGACACCACAGAGGTTCTTATACCTGTTTGCATTTCCTTAGCCTCAGGTCCTCAGCTCCTCCCACTAGCCCCCAGATGCACCCATACCTAATGAGCCACTCCTACTCACTACCTATCTACTTCCCCTTTACCCCCAGAGAGAGAAGCTGCCACCTGGATAAGGTGCAGACACCATGTAGCTCCCTCTCCCATGGGAACTATGGCCCCACTAATAAACCTCCTTTTGAACCTTCTTCTCCTGTCTGTGATGATCTCTGCATGGTCCTCTGGGATGGCTGTGACATATCTTTTCAACACCTAATAGGCTGAGGAGGCCAATGGTACTGATGAATGAGTTCTTATCACTTGAATGGTGTATCCATTCCCATCGTTCTTCATTGGCTGGACAGAGAAACCTTTCTGTAAATATGCCTGCTTTATGCATACTTCATGGAAGATCCAAAGAACACAACCTGAAGTAGAATTCTGTAGCCATAGTGACGAGCCAAGTTACTCTCTTAGAGACAGTCAGGTATGACAGGGATCAAGCCACAAATAGCAGCTGTTATTTCCTTGTCTCTGCCATTGCTAACGCAAATCTGCTAAACATAGCTTTGATGAATTATTTGGGGTTCTTAAAAGAAAATTTTCTTTTGGTTTTCTAGAGCGTCTCTTGATCTTACAAAAAAGGTAAATATGCCTTTCTACTGAGGACAAAGATGATATAATAATGACTGTCCAATTTTATGTTATAAATATCACTGTATAAATAAATCTGATTTGAATAGGTCTACGAGTCAGATGGAGAAGACACTCATTTTGGTAAACATCTCATATTGAAGCTGTAAAGACACTCTTTACTAAGTCCATGCCCAATAAATCCAAGTCTTTCTACCCGGTATGCTTCGGTCTAAATGGTCTGTTTCCCCTGTCATTTTGGTGAACACTTTGGAGACAAAACTAGGTATCATGAAAACCCCAAATTCCACTGCTACAACACCAAGAGATACTGACAGGCAAGATTATCTTTATAAATGACCTACAGATGTTTAACTAACCGCCATGTACATTAGCTTTAGGTTCTGAGCAACTTTTGCAACATTTCCCACTTGTTCCTCTGTGGAGCAGAGGAAGGAATGTAAGAAAAAGACTAATGAACTGTGGGTGCAGCTTTAGTGGTAAGAGAATTTGCCTAGTCTTTCTGAGAAACTTACAAAAAAAAAAAACAACACAAAAAAAACAGAAGTATTATTTAAGCTCTAAACACTAATATGCCAAACAATTTACATAAATCGTACAATGGAGAAGGAATTTCTAGTCTTTTTTTTTCCTGGTGAAAAAATGAAGTGCATTCATTTGATCACAGTCACACCATTATTTAGTATCAGATCTAAGATTGCAGTCTAGACATATCCAGCTCATTCTGGATTCCTTATTAGGCTTCTAGCTCTGGAGTCCCTCTGCCCAGGGGACAAATCCTAAGATTGCTAGCACTTAAAACTCTCCTAGTTATAGAAAGTAAATCACAAAGAGCCTCTCCTACTGTGAGAAGCCATTCAATAAATCGTCCTCAAAGCCTTCCCACAGAGGCTACCTGGGAAAACCCCAGTAAGACCTGAGTTCTAGCAGAAGCCATCAGTGAGTACAAACAACACAACTTTGCTTCTTTGCTACCGACCCTTGGCTCTGAGACTCAGCCTGTCATCAAGAGTGTCAACTTGAATGGATGGGCATGTGTCCACAGGAACTGAGTTGAGGTCACACTTGTCTCACTCTGTCCTGCAAACAGATGTCTGGGTGACAAGTCTTAGTCACACATGGCGAACAGAGGTTCCAGCCAAATCAGGTGGGAAGTGCCATATCTTCTTTCTAAGCCCTTTTGGCCAGCCAGCTCATTCCCTAAGATAATCCTGCATCAGCTGGTTTTCTCCAGAATCTTTTAACACAAAGCCTGCGTTTGGGTGATGTCTTGTTATTGGACAAGCAGAACTGAGTTTATTTCTGTAACTCACCAAAAACCCCATCTGGTTCTGTGTGTTTGAATGTGCCCCTTCAGAGTTCCCTCCCAAGGAGCCAGGTAAAAACTGATGTAATGCAGAGTTCTAGTGGTGGCAAGAAGGAAAGCAGGTGATAGAGCAACCAATAAACAACAACCCAAGAGAATTGCTGTTTATTATTCATTTATCACATTAAGATGGAAAAACAGGGCTGGGAATATGGCCTAGTGGCAAGAAGCTCTCTGTTCGATTCCCCAGCACCACATATATGGAAAACGGCCAGAAGGGGCGCTGTGGCTCAGGTGGCAGAGTTCTAGCATTGAGCGGGAAGAAGCCAGGGACAGTGCTCAGGCCCTGAGTCCAAGGCCCAGGACTGACCCCAAAAAAAGCAAGATGGAAAAACAAAGTCTGTAATAATCATCCCAGGGAATATACAGCAAACTCTTAAGGATAATAGCTTTCTCCCAGATGACAAGAGTTCAATCACTGGCCTACATGAAGCATCATAAAAACAATAGTATCTCCTCTGGAAATAGAACTCAGTGTGGTCACTTTTCAACATTTTACCAAGTTTGTTATGAATCTTCCAAATTAAATTTAAGCTCCCCACATACACACAGCCCGTGTACTGGATTTTTTTGTATATTCAAAAGATGCTCTTTCCTGCCAGGTGTGATTTGTGAAGTCCTATACCTACCCTACCCACTGTCGGGGAAATTAACATCATCTCTATGGGGCAGGGGCAGCTGTGATTTCATTCCTGTCCTGGAAAAGTTCTTCCCTTGAATATCTTACTTCTGAGGTCTTTCTCAACTACTCAGGATGAAACACACAATGTCAAACATCCACGCTTTGTCTTCTCATCAAAAGCCTTCACTGAAAAAATAATATATCTCAAAGATGGTCAAATACAAATACTAAATACAAATACTAAAAGCTTTTATGCTGTATAACCTGAAAATTGAAAAGTCTAAACTGTGCCTGAACTAGTTATCATGAGACAAAAACCAACCGCAAACTATAAGAAATTACAGGCAGTAGTCCTTTTTATCCCCAGTCCCGGGGCTTGGACTCAGGGTCTTGGGTGCTATCCCTGAGCCTCTCTGTGCTCAAGGCTAGCGTTCTACCACTTGAGCCACAGTGCCTTTTCCAGCTTTTTCTTAGTTTGTTGGAGATAAGAGTCTCATAGACTTTGCTGACTAGGCTGGCTTTGAACTGCAATTCTCAGATCTCCACCTACTGAGTAGCCAGGATTACAGGCGTGAGCCAGCAGTGAACAGCAGCCGCAAAGTTTTTCACAGTCACCTGCAGCTTAATCATAACTGGGGCGTGTTCTAAGGGCTGTGCTGTTGCCATCCCACTGCTGAGCAAACATCACACAGCTCACTCACACAAACTAAGCTGGCTATGACATCACTAGGTTACACAATCTTAGGGGTCCACTGTTATATTTGTGACCTGTCTTGGGTTGAAGTGTCATTATGAAGCACATGACTACATTGAAATGAGCTCTTCCATATGAGAGAAAAGACTCATTTTCCATGCATAAGGATGAAAGAAACTAGAATGTTCATAAATACATTCACCATGTTTATCTAAAGAACTTCTTGAGATTCATGGGAGTTTTGATGCCTTATATAATATTGTATCCACTAAATGCCTTCCCCTGGCCATATTCCAAGAGCTTTTAAATTGTTAGGTCTACAGACAACAACCAAGGCTCAGAAGTCTCTGAATGAAGATTTAATGATTCGGGGGTGGGGGGTGGGGGTGCTCATTCACTACCCTTTCGTCTCTATCCTTCTAATACACACTGTCACTATGGTTTCTTATAACTACACAGAAAAATGGACAACATGGAAGAATATTTCTGGCAAGGTACTGAGAACAAAATAAAGAACTAATTTCCTTTATCTTCATTTTTACCTACAGGTCAGATCACTTGCGAATATAATAACCACAAAAAACTCTGCACTAATATAACATTAGACACCAGGGCTTCACAGCTATTCAGACCAGGTTCACCACGAACACTGAAGTTATTTAATAAAATTGAAGATGACTTTTCAATCCGGGATACTAAGAAATTTGTATATCCCCTTGCCAATATTTTTCATGGTGATTAGCTCTTTTTTTTCCCCTCACAGACACTGGTATGCTGCTTAAAATAATATTTGTGGCTTTACTCACCATCTGTCAAAGGGAGACATGTTGATTTTCTTAAAGCAAGTTGGGTCTGCATTCTTTCTCTGTTACTGTTACAGGTAGACCTGACAGGCATATGATCTTTTGTTTGCAAATGCTCTCCCCTAGATGGAACCTAGTTAAGTTTCATTTCTTACCTGCTGGACAGTTGCACTCAGAAGGTGTTTCTCTTGTGATTCTCAGTTTAGCCATGTGTTCGTAGGATTCCTGTAGGAAAAGAAGATATATTAAGAGCTAGCAGTAGTATCCCAGTTCTGTGAGTTCTTCAGGGACTCTTCCTCTGTGGCTGTTAATAATGTTTGATAGCCTGCACAAACAGCATTTATGTAAGTGCATGGATCTTAGCCAATGCTAACAGTACTCAAGACATAATTTTGTTTTTAATTTAAAAATCAATTTAACATTGACATAGATTGAAAGATTTGGGTAATACCTTTCTTCATTATTCAACTATCACCACCCTGTTAGGTTTTTAAAGTAGGTAGCCGGTAAAGGAGAACGCCACGCGGTATTCAGGCAGGAGAGAAAAGTTTATTACCAAACTGCTGGCCTGTGGCCAAGATGATCCATGGCCAGAGAGAAGGGAGAGAGAGGGGGGGGGAGAGAGAGAGCGCGACCCCCACCCAGCCCTGCTTTATCTAGGGCAGGGGCAAGGGGTGTGGCCAGGTGGATTATGAGGTGACCTCAGGGAAAGGTAACTGCCTCCAGGTCTGCAGGTTACCCAGGTAACTGGGTGGAGACTTAATGAGGTGGGGACATCTGCATATAGCCCTCAGGGAGAGGACCTAACACACCCTCTCCCTGCACAGCCAAGGCAAAACTCCGGCACTAACAATGCAGCTCATGGCAATGTGTGTCCTATCAATAACAGCCAATGTTGTAGACATACTTTATCACATTCGGGCTGCAACTACTGCATCTCTCCACTGGCAGAAAAACTACCCTCTCCCTACTGGAGTCTAAGTCATCTTTAAAGGAATCCCTTTCAATTCTCCATTCATCAATATCTGAGCACAACCTCTGTTAACTCTCCCCCTCCAAAAAAACAAAGGAAAACTTTTTTTTCCCAATTTTTAAAACCTTTAATATGAAAAGAATTCCGAGTTAAATGAATTTTTAAATCTATGGGCTTATTTCACTTTTAAGAGTGCTTACCATTCTCTATTGATAAGGCCTAACCTTATCAAATGAAAAACAGATGTGAGCATTACAATGAATATTCTCCATACAACTGAGAATGCTGACAGCCCAGACTCCACAAAACTAAACAGCCGGGCAAAGCCCCTACTGCCATTGCAACATGCAATCCTTAAGGAAGACAGAGGGAAGATCCTCCACACAGACTTGGAGAGAAACCAAGGAAGGGACTTGAATAAATAGATACCACAGAGGCTCACACATCCCAAATCAACTGTATAACCAGTAAGGGTGGATCCTGTAGACTGACTGAACCTGTGCAAAATTCTATCCACATGCAACTCCCCCTCGAGCAAGGCCCAGCCTCACACACCTGACTATGGTCTTCAGCTGATCTGCCTTCCCCGGCAGCAGGGGAACGGAGGGTGCCCTTTTAGCAGATTCCAGGGTGAGGATCCTCGCCTTAAGGTCGTTGGTTTTCACCCCAAGTTACAGACACGAAATCATGGCCACCCCGGAGAGGAGGGTGGCCAGGGTGGTGCACGGGGGCATGGCACAGGTGCAATGCTGCCTGGAAGGGCTGGGTTCTTCAGATCCAGCCTTTCACCCTGCTCCCTTCCCCACAGGCTTCTTCACCAGCATGGTAAGGGGGGGTCCTCTGGCCACCTTCTACCTCCTGCCAAGACAACTGGCCAGAGGAGTAGCGACAAGTCCTCCAAAGTTCAGTCCTGGCGGCTGCACAAGTAGTTGGCAGAGTAGGTGCCAGGCAGGCGCGGTGAGGGACCTGTATGGGGCTCAGCACGGGGACCCGCAGGCAAGGACCATCCTCAGCCTGTGGCTCTCCTCCCAGCTGGGAGCAAAACAAACAAAAATAAATAATGCTCTCCTCTGCACTCCTCTGAGCTCCTCTGCTCTCCTCCTCCTCTGCTCTCCGCCTCCTTTGCTCTCTTCCTCCTCTGCTCTCCTCCTCCTCTGCTCACTTCCTCCTCAATTGGATGATAAACTTGGCTTCAGGTGTGTTAGGGAGATAGAAGCGTAAAGGTAGAAGAGGGAATTGGGTTTCAAATGTACCCTAAGTGCATCAAGTATTGAAAATGAGTACTTCGTTTATGGCTCTGCAACAATCTAACATGTCCTCGGACCCTTTTGGTGCCAATAAGATAGAGGAGAGTTGTGTGACAGATCTCTGGTCTTGCAGGCTTTAGGTTGTAACAGAAAGGAGAACTAGATGGTTCTGAATGTTTATTCAAGGTCCATCCACCCACTTCCTCACTTTCAGCCCTCCCATTATGTTCTTAAGCTTCAAGGAAATAAGTGTTTCTGTTCTCTCACCCGATCCACTCCATTCCCCCCATGTACGGTCCAGTGCCAGGTGCTAGCAAGATCAACAGGGAGCAAGGTGTGGGTACTGTTCATTGGGAGCTGCAGGCTTGCTGTGTTGGCTGGTCCCTCTGGAAGGAATGCTGGTGGCTCCCCTACCCTCTCCTCCTCGTGGGAGAGACCCCCATGACCTGTGTTTGCATTTGCCTCTGTGCTTATATAGCCTCTGTATTTACACCTGACCATGCTAGGGCAAATAGGCTTCCCCTAGTTCTTAAGCAATGAGCCAGAGCTGTCCAGTCAACGGTGGTTTGGCAGCATTATGCTGCCTTTAGCCATTTGGGAACCCTATGAAATTGGTCATGGCCCCTTCCAGGATGTGCAGCCTACCAGAGTGCACAGGCGTGAGGCAGAAATAGCAGGGCCTCCTCTTGAGCACAGACCCCTCTCCTCCCGCCTTGTTCCTTTGCTGGGGCTGGCAAGCCTCATAGGCAGGGTGGCCCGACGAGCTAGGATGGCCAGCCAATGACAGGTAAGATCCTTCATGGGGGACGACCTAAGACAGGCGCTTTCTCGAGTAGGACATCCACCAGCTTATTAAACAGAAAAGGAGGAGATGTGGGGCGCACCGCCTGGCCCCGACTGTGCACGCCCTGGAGTTGTGTGACTGTTGCACCGCCTCCGGGGAGAGGGATCCTGGCTAACCCCGCCTGCCTTCGGGGTCCGGAACTGGAAGGCAGCTCTAGGCAGTAACCTGGGGTGGTCCTGCTGGTAGTGACATAGACTCAGGCCGCCCCTTAGGGAGGTCCCATGGCCTTCCACCCTTGACGGACAGCTCCGACCGCCAATCGTAGCCCCTGACTAGGTATGTTACACCCCTCCTCTTCCTGCTGCCATTGCCCATACTTAAGATGGGGTTCGCGCCAATAAACAGAGAGCGGTCTTGAACTCTGCCCAAGTCGACTGACCATCTAACTGTGGCATAAAGGTTGGGTTGGGCTGCGTGCGGGCGACTTGCTGCTTATTACCTATTCTGGGTTCACCCTCGGCGGGGAGGGGCGCGCCTCCTTGCCTCTCCTGCTGGTCAGGAGAGCGCCCGGGGTGCAGGGCCCCCTGCATCTGTCCATCCATCTGTCTGTCTATGTGTCTGTCTCCCTGTCCATCTGTCTGTCCATCTCTTGTGCGTCTGTCTGTCTCCCTGTCTGTCTCTATGTTGTCCTGTCTGTCCGTCTGTCTGTGTGTCTGCGCCTCTCTCCGTCTGTGTGTCCGCCCGTCCCTCCTTTTCCGTCTCCCAATCCACATGTCCGTCCCTCTGTCCGCCCCTCCATTCCTCCGACTGGACTGTGTCTCTCTGTCTGGGAGACGCACCCAGCACCACCCAAGGAGGATTCAGCACCCAGCACCACCACCCAAGGAGGACTCAGCACTCAATACCACCACCCAGGAGGCCTCAGCACACAATACCACCACCCAGGAGGACTCAGCACCCAGCACCACCACCCAAGGAGGACTCAGGTCTGTCTGTCTGTCTGTCTGTCTGTGCATGGCACCCGCACCCCCGAGGCCCCAAGGCCTGTCCTCACCGGGGTGCCGCCTTGCCTTCCCCATCCCCGAGAAAGGAGAATGAGATGCCCTGGAGCCAGGAAACCCCCAGGAGAAGCGAGAAAGGGGAAGCGGCATCCACTCCCCGTCCGGAGCCCAGAAACGTCGGGGCCCAGCCGCCCCAAGCTCCCCAGGACACCCACCCGGGGGTCCACACCTGACAGCCCAAACCCCCGGAACCAAGACGGGCACCCTGGCTGCCCCACACCAGACCCAATGTGCCAATGGCCTGCAGTGAGTGTGAAAGCCCCCGGGGCCACCAGGGAGGAGAGGGAGGGGGAAGGAGAGAGGGATGAGATCAAGCACCCATCCACCCACCCACCCACCCACCCATCCACCCACCCATCCACCCACCCACCCATCCATCCACCCACCCATCCACCCACCCACCCATCCATCCACCCACCCACCCAACCATCGACCCACCCATCTACCCACCCATCATTCATCCACCCACCCATCCACCCATCCACCCACCCATAGATCCACCCACCCATCCACCCCCCCTACCGATCAATCCACCCACTCTTCCACCCATCCACCCAATCATCCACCCACCCACCCACCCACCCATCCCCATTGCTCTCTCCACAGTGCTCTCCAGGTCCAGGCCTCCTGCCCTGATCCTCCCCTGGTCTGCAGCCTCCATCTTCCTCCCCCTCCTCCTCCTCCTCCTCCTCCTCCTCGTCCTCATGGCTGAAGCTCATCCGGGTAACTCACCTCCTTTCTGGTTCCTCCATCAGCCCAAGGGAGGATTCGAACACAGTACCCTTGTATGGATGATCCTGACTTCTCACCTTTGTTCCTCGTGACCCCCCCCAACCCAACCAGAGACTCCCACACCATCTTCTGGAAGCTTCCCCGCGCCCTCCTGACCCCTGAGACCCCCCCAACCTTGGGCCCTGCGACCCCTGACCCTGTACCTGACCTGGGCCTGACCTTCGACTCCAGGAGCCACAGGCTAAGCTTGCACTGTGTGGCCACCACCACAGAGGCCCGGTGCATCGTTGTGAACCCGAACAAGGGGTCGGTCACACTGCTGGACAGTTGGGGCAAACGAGGCACGACGGAGACACCAGGCCCCCACCCTGGGAGGCCAATGGTGGGGGCTGTGGGGTAAACTGAGGCAGGGGTGGGCTGGCCCACATTCCCTGGTGTTCCGGGGGCTAAGTTGAGGCATGGATGGACGAATGGATCTCCCAGGTGTTCCGGTTTATGTCAAGGCACCGACCCCCCCGCTCTCCAAGGTCCCCGTCGGACAATGTAGCTGCGAATTCTGGGATCTCCTGTGGTACCAGGGAGTCGAGTTCGAGGTTACACTCACTGTGGCTAGGAGGACCCTGACCAAAGGCCTGGGGTTCACAAACCCGGGTGAGGTCCTGAGGTTCCGGGTGGGGGGGGGGGATCGAGGGTCAGGGGTCACAGGTCATATGTTGAAGGTTCAGGGGTCATTGGATTGAAAGTTCAGGAATCATGGGGTTGAACTGGTCAGGGGTCATGGGTTGACGGGTCAGGGGACATGGGGTTGAAGGGTCAGGGGTTTTGGGGTTGAAGGATCAGAGGTCGTGGGGTTGAAGGGTCAGGGGTAAGTCTCCCCACAGGCCCTCCACCCTCCACCCCCCCGCCGCCATGTCGTTTCCCCAGGCCTTGTGTGTTATGTCTTCGAGGCCCAGGCCCTGAACTGCTCATGGGCACTGGGGCCGCAGGCACCGCGGGGGACACAGTATTCCTTCAGGATCCGGACTCCAGGTGGGGCCACCCCTGCCAGTTTCAATGCCCCCTCCGCACCATTGTCGGTTTCTAATGTTCCCCGCTCATCCCGCCATTGTCAGTTTCTAACGCCTCTCTTTGGCATTGTCAGTTTGTAATGCCACCTCTGTTGGCCATTGTCGGTTTCTAATGTCCCCCCCTTCGGCCATTGTGAGTTTCTAATGCCCCACCACTCCCTAGGACCGGCCTGTACCATGAGTGCTGGCCGACATGTGCCAGTCCGGCCTCCAGGTGGGCTGCATCCTCCCCGATCTTGCTGGCCTCTGGGCCGAGACCTACGCCCTGGTCACCGGCTCGAGCCCCGCTGGCCCCGTCCACTTCCTGGTCGCCTGGCTCTATGCCCGTGAAATTAGTGAGGGTGGTTTCCAGTACCCCCTGAACCACCCAGGGCAGTTTCAAGTATCCCAGAGACCACCAAGGGCAGTTTAAAGTGTCCCCAAGAACACCGAGGGCGGATTTGTGTCCTCGAGACCACCGAGAGTGGTTTCAAGTATCCCCACGAGCACTTTGGTGCATGGAGGGCAGTTTCAGGTATCCCCACGACCACCTAGGGCGATTTCAAGGGTTCCCCATGACCCCCAAAAGCAACTTCAAGTTTTCCCAGGACCATCCAGGGCGGTTTTAAGTGTCCCCGAGACCGCTGAGGGCGGTTTCAAGTGTCCACACGAGCACCTTGGTGGATGGAGGGCGGTTTCCACTGTCCCCATGAGCATCCAGGGCAGTTTTGAGTGTCCCCCAAGACCCACAAGGGCAGTTTCAAGTATCCCTGGCACCACCGAGGGCAGTTTCGAGCCCCCCCACCCCACCCGGTGTCCCTCCATTCATCTGTGGCAGTTTTCAGAACACTTTGACCCCCTGTGAAACGTGAGCATTGCCTGCGGCCCCCGGGGCTGGCAGGTATGGTGGGAGCCACACAGGACCTGGAGGCAGTGGAGCAAGCACGACTTCCGGTAACAGCTGGCCCTGTGCATGGGAGTACTCAGTGCAACACCCGGGACTACTCGGTCCAGCACTGGCGGGGAGTATTTAGTCCAGCAACGTTCAGGAGGGGGTGGGGTTCCGGATTGGTGTGGGATGGGAGTACTCAGTCCAGCACCGGGGAGGGATGGGAGTACTCAGTGCAGCACCCAGGAGTACTCAGTCCAGCACCAGGGAGTACTGGTTGTAGCACCCTGGACTACTCAGTCCAGTATTGGTTGGGAGAGGTGGGTTTCAGGATTAGTGTGAAATGGGAGTACTCAGCCCAGCACTGGGGAGTACTCCACACAGCACGTGGGAGTACTAAGCACATCACCCAGAAGTACACGGTCCAGCACCCTGCCCCGCAGTCAGTGCTGACTGAGGCCTGTGCTCTGTTCTTTTAGCATGGTGGCCAGCTGGTCTCCCAGGACTCCCCGGTGAGTGCGCCTGGAACCACCCCGTGCCTCAGTTTACCCCTGCCCCATGGCGAGTCTCCCCCCACATTGAGGTCTTGGGAGGCTCAGACAACACCTACGCCCGGCCAGGCCTCGAACCCGGGCCTCACCAGGCCTGTGCATCCGGGCCAGGGAAGCCCGCACCCTGACCTAGGGCTCCTGGAGCAACACGGTGGAGTTTGGGGAGCAGAGGGCGGTTTCAACTGTCCCCAGGGAGGTTTCAGGTGTCCCCAGGAGTAGAGATTCTGGGTGGGGGGTGGTTTCAAGTGTCCCCAGGACCATTTTGGGCCTGTGGGTGGATGGAGGGCGGTTTCAAGTGTTCCCGGGGGAAGGGGTCTGGGGCGATTCGTTTCAAGTGTCTCCAGGGTGGGCAGGGGTCTGTGGTGGGTGGTTTCAAGTGTACCCAGGGCGGTTTCAAGTGTCCCAAGGGTGTTTTCTAGTATCCCAATGGGGAGGGGCTCTTGGGGGGGTGGTTTCAAGTGTAACCAGGACCACCTTGGGCCTGTGGGTGGATGGAGGGCGGTTTCAAGTGTCCCCGGGTTGGAGTGGTTCTGTAGGGGGCGGTTTTAAGCGTAGCCAAGGCAACCCTGGGCCTGTGGGTGGATGGAGGGCGGTTTCAAGTGTCCCCAAGGGGAGGGGGTCTGGGTGAGGGTCAGTTTCAAGTGTCCCATGATGGGGGCAGTTCTTTAGGGGGTGGTTTCAAGTGTCTCCAAGGCAACCCTCGGCGTGTGCATCGATGGAGGGCGGTATCCAGTGTCCCCACGAAAACCTTGGGCCTGTGAGTGGATGTAGGGCAGTTTTGAGTGTCCCCACGGCGGTTTCAAGTGTCCCCGGGGGAATGGGGATCTGGGTGGGGGGGGTGGTTTCAAGTGTCCCCAAGACCATTCTGGGCCTGTGGGTGGATAGGTGGCGATTTCAAGTGTCCTCAGAGGCCTCACATGGGGGGGAGCCTTTGCAGGTGGAGTCGTGTGGGGAGGGCTGGGGCAAGGAGCTGAGGGTCACGTGTCCCTCCCTCCCCACTTCATGTGACCCCTCCCCCTCCCATCCCTTCCTCCCTGAGTGTGTGCACACCCACACGGTCGGAGGTTTCAAGGGTCCCCGCCGGGCCAGCCATGCTGCACCTGCTGCTTCGGCAGCACTGGGGTCGCTGGGCCTGGGCTGGGGCTGTCAGAGGTGAGCAGGAATCTGAACCCGGGGCCCCCAGGGTGGGGGGGGGAACGCAACGCATTGTGGGCCATGCGGGAGGCCGGGATTCGAGCCCACATCCACCCGTCCGTCCGTCTGCCCTGCAGGCTCCTGAGCGCATGCGTTCCCTGTGTCAGTGACAAGTTGACTGGTGAAGATGGACAGACGGACGGACGGAGGGACAGAGGGACATGGGGGGCTGGGGGCTTGGGCGGTGACAGACAGACAGCGATGGGAATCGAGACACGGACAGACATGAAGACAGACGGACGGACAGACAGGGAGACAGGGAGATGGACGGACAGATGAACAGACAGACAGACAGACTGGGAGACAGATGGACAGACCTGGAGACAGACAAACAGGCATGGACAAGAGACAGGCAGACAGATGGACAAACAGACATGGAGACAGACAGACAGGGAGACGGACAGACAGACACACAGCAGACAGATGGACAGACAGACAGACAGGGACACAGATGAGCAGGACAGACAGACAGGTGGACAGGGAGACAGACAGACAGAACTGGAGACAGACAGATGACAAAAAGACACAGATGGACGGATGGACAGATGGACATCATGGAGACAGATAGACAAGAGAGGGAGACGGACAGACAGATGAGCACACAGTGAGACACACAGGGAGACAGACAGTCATGGACAGATGGACCTGGAGACAGACGGACAAACACACTGAGCAGATGGTCAGACAGACAGACGGAGAAACAGGGAGACAGACAGATGGACGGATGGATGGACAGATGGACAGATGAGCAGACGGGCAGACAGACCTGGAGACAGACGGACACATGGACAAATGGATGGACAGACAGACACAGAGGGAGACAGACGGACAGACAAAGAGATGGGTGGATGGACACACGGACAGCTGGACAGCCGTGCACCTCCCCCTGTCCTCCGCTGGGAGGAGGAGGAGGAGGAGGAGGAGGAGGAGGAGGAGGAGGAGGAGGAGGAGGAGGAGGAGGAGGAGGAGGAGGAGCCATGGCCTGTGGTGGAGCTGAGCCTGCAGCCTGGGCCCTGATCATGGCGCCGCCGGGGTCACCCCAGCCTCCCCCCCGCATGCACACACGTACCCAGGGTTAGGGTACTGAGTCCTCCTGCGTGGGTGCTGGGTGCTCAGTCCTCCCCCGGCATCTCCACACAAGATGCTGGGTGCTCAGTCCCCCCTGGCGTCTCCACACAAGGTGCTGGGTGCTCAGTCTTCCTTTGTTAGTGCTGGGTGCTCAGTCCTCCCCCGGTGTCTGCATACGAGGTGCTGGGTGCTCAGTCCTCCCGTGCCTCCACACAAAGTGCTGGGTGCTCAGTCTTCTCATGTGGGTGCTGGGCAGTTAGTCCTGTGTCCCACACGAGGGCCTGGGTGCTCAGTCCTCCTCCCATGAATCCACAGGAGGTGCTGGGCGCTCAGTTCTCCTCCCGTTCCTCCACACGAGGTGCTGGGTGCTCAGTCCTCCTGTGTGTGTGCTAGGCGCTCAGTCCTCCTCCCGTGCCTCCGTGAGGGGTGCTGGGTGCTTGGAATAATTAGTACATGTTTTTGGAATAATTAGTACATGTTTAGGCTAGTCAAAGCCGAAGTCATAATAGCCCAATAGCTATGCCCTTATGGACACTTAAGATGATGCTAAGTGAAATGAGCTCCATGTTATGGAAACAAGTGGTATATCATTATTGTAATTATTTTCAACATGCGATATGAATCCGTACCCTTTTTATTTTCTCTCGTATTCCCTTCCTGTGGTTTTACCCCCACTATCACTGTATCTCATCTGAGCACCCTGGATACTGTATATACGTGTATTAGAGCTAGGGAAGAGAAAGTAAATATCAAAATCAATAGACAAAGGATAAAAATACAAACAACTCCAAACACAATACTCACAAAACCATTTGGTGTAAACCAACCATACAACTCGTGGGTGGAAGGGGAAGCAGGAGGGAAGAGGTAGGCATGTGGAGGGGAGGAGGAGTTAACATGTTGGACAAGAAATGTACTCACTGCATTATATATGAAATTGTAACCCCTCTGTACTTCACTTTGACAATAAAGGAGAAAAAAGACAATAAATATTTTTGAAAGATTCTGAAACACCTAACATTTTTTAGAGTTATGACATATAATGCTTAAGATTCTCATGTTAAAAACTAACATTTAGAATCAACACTCTCTTTCTCTGGCAATAGGAAAACTACCAACACATACACTGTTTGTGAATAAAGGTAAACATTTCCCTCAAAGAACTGCTAATCACCATACATTTCCTTTCTTCCTTCCTGTTATTTACTTCAGCCATTCTCTGGCCATAATCTGAGTGAAACCAGCCAAAAGGTACAGACACTGAGGCAGGTAGGGCTGGGAGGAGGAGGAGGAGGAGGAGGAGGAGGAGGAGGAGGAGGAGGAGGAGGAGGAGGAGGAGGAGGAGGAGGAGGAGGAGGCGGAGCCATGGCCCGTGGTGGAGCTGAGCCTGCAGCCTGGGCCCTGATCATGGCGCCGCCCGGGTCACCCCAGCCCCCCCCCGCATGCACACACGTACCCAGGGTTAGGGTACTGAGTCCTCCTGCGTGGGTGCTGGGTGCTCAGTCCTCCCCCGGCATCTCCACACAAGATGCTGGGTGCTCAGTCCCCCCTGGCGTCTCCACACAAGGTGCTGGGTGCTCAGTCTTCCTTTGTTAGTGCTGGGTGCTCAGTCCTCCCCCGGTGTCTGCATATGAGGTGCTGGGTGCTCAGTCCTCCCGTGCCTCCACACAAAGTGCTGGGTGCTCAGTCTTCTCATGTGGGTGCTGGGCAGTTAGTCCTGTGTCCCACACGAGGGCCTGCGTGCTCAGTCCTCCTCCCATGAATCCACAGGAGGCGCTGGGTGCTCAGTTCTCCTCCCGTTCCTCCACACGAGGTGCTGGGTGCTCAGTCCTCCTGTGTGTGTGCTAGGCGCTCAGTCCTCCTCCCGTGCCTCCGTGAGGGGTGCTGGGTGCTTGGTCACTCTCTGGGCCGCAGGGCCTGGCTCACTGTCTGTCGCTTCGGCTGCCCACAGGGGAAGGGAGAGACGGACAGATGGGTGGACACAGAGACAGGGAGGGAGACACACAGACAGGAACAGGCACTAACACAGACAGACAGACAGATGGGGTGACACAGACTGAGACAAACAGACAGATAGACGGTTAGACCGGCTGTGGGACAGTCAGGCAGCTAGAGAGACACAGACAGATGGACAGGGAGATAGACAGACAGGGAGACAGACAGACAGACAGACAAGGAGACAGTCGGATGGACGGACAGATGGAAAGACAGACAGGGAGACGGACAAATGGACAGACAGACATAGATGGACGGATGGACAGGGAGACTGACAGACGGACAGATGGACAGACAGATGGACGAAAAGACACAGATGGAAAGACAGAGACACAGACGGACGAACAGGGAGGACAGATGGACAAATAGGGAGACAGGGAGAGAGACAGATAGACAGACAGACGGACAGACAGACAGACGGACACACAGACGGACACACAAGCAGTGTGACAGACACAGAGACAGTCGGACGGCAGACAGACGGATGGACAGACAGACGGACAGATGGACGATCAGGGAGACAGATGGACAGACAGACATGCAGCGAGAGACAGATGGACAGACAGATGGGCAGACGGACAGACAGACAAGGAGACAGACGGATGGACGGACAGACAGGGACCAATGAACGTAGACAGATGGACGGACGCACAGAGCGACAGGCGCACAGGGTCCCAGGCCTGGGGACAGACAGACGGACAGACGGATGGGCAGGGAAACCGAGGCAGACAGACAGACGGGTGGACACAGGGACAACTGAGAGAGAGACGGACAGACGGACACACGGACAGGCAAGGGGCCTAGGGGAGGGCGGGGAGGAGGGGGACTGGGGCTCGAATCCCGGCCCGGCACCCAGCCACCCGGCACCCAGCTACTCAGCACCCAGCACCCATTACCCAGCCACCCAGGTTCTCAGCCCTCAGCACCCAGGTACTCAGCACCCCAACCCCCAGTACCCAGCCAGCACTCACCTACTCAGCACCCAGTACTGAGCACCCAGGTACTCAACCCTCAGTGCCCTCAGCACCCAGCGAACCAGTACCCAGCACCCAGCCACCCACTACCCAGCTACCCAGCAACCAGCCACCCACACAGCTACCCAGCTACCAAGTACCCAGCCACCCAGCACCTAACCCCCCAGCACCCAGTACCAACACCCAGCCAATCAGCATCCAGTCCCCAGCTACTCAGCACCCAGCCACCCAGCACCCAGTACCCAGCATCCCAGCCAGCCAGTACCCAGCTACCCAGTACCCAGCACCCAGCCACCCAGCACCCAGCTACTCAGCACCCAGATGCCAGCCTTCAGCATGCAGCTACTCAGCACCTAGCCCCCATTACCCATCATGCAACTACTAAGCACCCAACCAGTACCCAGCACCCAGCGACTCAGTACCTAGCCACCCAGCACCCAGTCCCCAGCACCCAGCTATTCACCACCCAGGTACCCAGCACCAAGTACCCAGCAACCCAGCACTCAGCTACTCAGCACCCAGTATCCAGTTATTTGGACCTCAGCATCCAGCTAGTCAGCACCCAGCCACCCAGCTACTCAACCCAGTACCTAGGACCCAGCCGCCAACCACCCAGCACCCAGTACCTAGTACCTAGCCAATCAGCGTCCAGTACCCAGCTACTCAGCACCCAGCCACTCAGCTACCCAGCTACCCAGCACCTAATCCAGCACCTAGTACCCAGCCAACCAGTACCCAGCACCAGGACACAACCACTCAGCACCCATCACCCAGTACCCAGCACCCAGCCAACCAGCCCCCAGCACCCAGCTACTCAGCACCCAGACACCCAGCACCCAGTACCCAGCTACCCAGCACCCAGTACCCAGCTACTCAGCACCCAGCCACCCAGCTACCCAGCTATCCAGCACCTTATCCAGCACCTAGTACCCAGCCACCCAGCACCAGGACACAACCACTCAGCACCCATCACCCAGTACCCAGCACCCAGCCAACCAGCCCCCAGCACCCAGCTACTCAGCACCCAGACACCCAGCACCCAGTACCCAGCTACCCAGCACCCAGTACCCAGCACCCAGAACCCAGCCACCCAGCTAGCCAGCACCCAGTACCCAGCTACTGAGCACCCAGTTCCCAGAACCCTGCTACTCAGACCCCAGGCACCTAGTACCTAGCACCCAGCACCCATCTAACCAATACCCAGCACCCAACTACTCAGACCACACCATCCAGCTACTCAACACCCAGCTACCAAGCACCCAGTCACCCAGCACCCAACCACCCAGCACCCAGTACCTAGCACCCAGACACCCAGTAACCAGCCCCTAGCCACCCAGCACCCAGTACCCAGCACCCAGCTACCTAGTATTTAGCACTCAGCACCCAGAACCCCCAGCTTGCAAATTGCACACCCGTGTATCATTTTACCCTGTTTTGACTCCACTGCCTCTGTCCCGCCTGTCCGCTCTGCCCCACCCAGCCCCCCATCCATCGCCCGTCCTGCCCTGGCCTGAGCCTTCCAGTGCCCCAAGCAGAAACAACAGGAAACCGCCAGGGTGGGGCGGGGCTGGCCAAGGAAAGCAAAGATTTATCATTTCAACTTCACATCTGAGTAGTTCATTAAGAATGGGTAGCCATTTGACAGGCAGATACCAATGGGGAAGATTCCAGGAAGAAGAGACAGAGACAGGAACACAGGAAGAGAACAACTCTCTAGAAACCAGGAATTCCTGCTGCTGAATGCCATAAGCATTGGAAAATTAAAAAGAAGCTGGGGTCAATTTGGGCTCCTTCCATAAGGCAGTGGAGAAGAGGTATTTAAGCATAAGACATACATTTTAGAAGTGTCCCAATGTACAGGGTGCTGGTGGCTCATGCCTGTCTGTCATCCTAGCTACTCAGAAGGCTGACCTTTGAGGATCATGGTTGAATGCCAGTGAAGACAAGAATGTCTGTTAAAGAGTCTCATCTCCAATTAACTACAAAAAAAACAAAAACAAAAACCTGGAAGAGGCACTGTGGCTCAAAGAGACAGAGGACTAGCCTTGAAAGGAAAGGAAGAAGGGCTGGGAATATGGCCTAGTGGTAGAGTGCTTGCCTTGTATACATGAAGCCATGGGTTCAATTCCTCACCACCACATATAGCAAAAAGCAAGAAGTGGAGCAATGGCTCAAGTGGTAGTGTACTAGCCTTGAGCAAAACAAAAAAAAAGCCTGCAACAGTGCTCAGGACCTGCGTCCAGGACTGGCAATGAAGGAAGGAAGGAAGGAAGGAAGGAAGGAAGGAAGGAAGGAAGGAAGGAAGGAAGGAAGGAAGGAAGGGAGAAAAGAAAGAGAGGAAGAAAGAAAGAGAGAAAGGAAGATAGTGAGTGAACTCAGGGTCAGCACCTGCGTTCATGCCCCACAAACAATAACAACAACAAAGAATCCACAAAATGCTAGTTTTCCAATAAAAGATTAAAAATTTGTTAGAAATATGTTGCTAACTTATTAAAAAAAGACCCTAACACTTCAATTTTTAAATTTAGCTCAAATGAGCAAAGCATCAGACAGAACTTCATATGGTCCTATTTAAAAGGATCACATTGACACTGAACTACATTGAGCTCCTACATCATCATCAGTATAGAGAAAATGAGTCTAACCTTACATTTCTTGTTTTTCAGAAAATGGAAAATGCTGAACTCTCATATAATTATTACTTCTAAATAGGCATAATTAGTTGGTTGAGAGCAATCATGATAGACCTAGTAGTTTTCAATGTTATCAAAAGTTCTAAAGGCCATCTTTGATCAGGAATCTTATTTTAGAATAATCCTCACAGCTACCATGTGCCAGCAAAAAACTCAGCCTTATAATTAGAAAGACACCATCACCTCCACTTGGAGTAGCCAGCAGCATCTCAATGTGTTTTCCTTTTTTTTAAAAAAAAATATATATAATTACTTATTTATTGTCAAAGTGATATACAGAGGGGTCACAGATCCATACATTAAGCCATGTTTTCTTATATGCAAATTATGATTTCAATACATACCCGATCTAATATTCAGGATGTTTTAGGAATGAAATGAGATAATTAATGTAAGATCAATTACCAACAATTTTTAGAAAGCCGAGCTTTTTGAAAGCTCACACCTCATTGTTGGATCCTCAGAATTCATAGCATCTAGGACCATGCAACTCATTGTGTTTTACATCACACTTCTTCATATACATATGGGACCATCATATTATATTTCATTGTCCTTTCAAGGGTTCTACTCATTTATTTTTTTAAAGAAAATCTCAATACCAAAATGTGCATTCTAGTTCTCTAATTCTCTAAGAATAATGTAGTTTGCTGCATACAAACTACTGTCATTATGTATTTCTAAGCCATGTACATTGAACATAACAAAATGTGTTAAAATTAAAACACATGATTTAGCCAGGCACCTGGGGCTCATACCGGTAAACCTGGATACTCAGCAAGCTGAGATGCAGAGGGTCAGGGTTCAAAGCCAGCCCATTCAGTAAAGTCCAAAAGACTCCATCTCCAATTAACCAGTGAAATGCTGGGCTACATGTGTAAGTGGCAGAATACCAGCTGAGTGGGCATACATGCCAGGATGAAGCCTTGAATTCAAACCTTGTTAGTACAGGTGGTGGGAGAGGAGAGGAGATAAAAGGGGAGGACAGGGGAGAGGAGTGGAGGGGAGGAGAGGGGAAGGGAGGGGAGGACAGGAGAGGAGAGGAGAGGAGAGAGAGCACAATACATGGTTTAATAAGATTCTAATAGTTCAATACCTATTTTTGTAGCTTTAGACTGGTTTACAGAAGGAAAAGATATTTCACAAGTGAATGAACAATTATGGAAAGCAAATTGCTGTCTTCCACATAATAAACACATAAACAATCTTCCAAGTAATGTTTTACATCTACATAACTGATTAACTAGAAAATATGCCAAAATACTTGAATTAGGAAAAGCAGTTCATCACTTAAAATATTGTAATTTATCTTTACAATCAGTTTGTAAAACAACAACAACAAAAACAAAAAAGTAGCTGCTAAGTGCCAGTGGCTCTCACCTGTAATCCTAACTTCTCAGAAGCTTATGAGCTGAGACTCACAGCTCAAATCCATCCAGGCAGGAAAGTCTATGAGACTCATCTCCAAATAACTACCAAAAAAAGCTGGAAGTGGACCTGTGGTTCAAATGATAGTCTGCTAGCCTTCAGCACAAGAACAGCACCCAAGCCCTGAGTTCAAGCCTCAGGACTGGCATAATGAACAATCATAAATAGACCCAACATATTCGACTAGCAATGTGGCTTAGCGGCAGAGTGCTCACCTAGCATGCATGAAGCCCTGGGTTCCATTCCTCCCCACCACATAAACAGAAAAAGGTGTAAGTAGTGCTGTGTGTGTGTGTGTGTGTGTGTGTGTGTGAATAAAAGCAGCTCAGGGACAGTGCTCAAGCCCTGAGTTCAAGCCTCAGAACTGGCAAAATAAAAACAACATTAAATTAAGTATATAACCCTCCTGGTAATACTAATGAGAAATCATTAGTCCAAGGCCCAGGACTGGCCAAAAAAAAAAAAAAAGAACCTAAATGCTTACATACAGTACTTAGAAATTTTCTAAGCACTATCTGCTGTGTATCTGTTTTCTAATACAGTACAGTAATATGGTAATACTATCATGACATTATAGCTGATTAATATACTCTATGAAGTTTTTAGTAAGTGCCACCACAGTAACAGCAGCTAACTGAGTATTACCACAAGTAATTGAGACCATGAGTGACAGGTGGTTGAACTTCTCTTTGTGTTTAAAAAACAAAATGAGTTTTCACACAAAAGGAGAAGGGACGGACTCATGGGAGGGGCCCAGAGAAGGTGATATCTACCAACTTTTTCGAAGTGACTATGTAAGGAATTAAAAACATAGTCCTCTACTTTGAGAATTGTACTCAAGTCAAAAGTCCCTTCTGGTGGCCACCCATCTTGAAAGTGAGCCACTAAGAAGAGCAGAGAGTCACCCACTTTCGTTTCTTGATCTCTACACTATTATTGTGAGTAACTTCCTTCCAGTGGGCTAAAGTCAAGTCCACGGGAGTGGAAGGGACGTTGCCCATGCCTATCAGTCTCCTCAGTTGTGCAGTCCACAAAATAACAAGAGGTAAAACAATTCCAATAAAACAGAAGAAACAATACACACAGGCCTGATATTTAAAAGACTTACAAAATGGAGATCTCCTAAGCTGATCCGCTGGCTCCTGTGAAGAAGCAAAAGTAGCAGACCCAAGATCAAGGTGGGCAGGTTGAGCCTCCGTTAGGAGGCCCTCCTGGTCAGTTCCTGCCAAAAAGCGAACTGACTTGCACCATACAAGAAAGGCGAGGTTGGACGATCACGATGGGCACCCCACCACCTTGGGACCAAGAGAAGGAAGAAGAGGCAAGGGATTCTGGCACACAGGCCTGCCCCGCTCTCTGCTTGCAGCTCCATGCTTCTTGGTGTAGACCTGAGCGGTAATGAATGCCTTCCCAGGTTGGGGCACTACTGGGGGCCTAATCCTGTGGTCCTGTTGCATTCCCATTTCTCCCTTGATTTCTTTCCCCCCAAAGTTTGTTGCTACCCAGGTCACCCAAGCTGCATGGTTGAGGGAACGGGATACTGGTGAGGACAGCAGCGGGAGGCACAAGTGCCAATGGACTGGCTAGTAAGCAGCGCTGGGCTCCTTAGCCATGCCCACCACAAGAATATCACCCTTGACTTGAGCAAGTAGGACAGTCCCCGGAAACCCTTAAGCACCTTCCAAGCCACTGTGTACTGGGTGCGCTCGCATGTGCATATGTATGCCCGTGCTTGCTTACATGCGTGTGTGTTTGTTCCTGATGCTGTACATGGGTGTGCTTACTAAGCCAAAGTCTGTGTATGTGTAAATAGGTATGTGGATGTAGATCCAGGAGGACCCGGCACAGTGTGTTATGAGTGAGCATGTGGAGGTGGCGGGAAGGGAGAAAGAGAAAGAGAGAGAGAGAGTCATCTCGCCTATGAGGAATTCTTTGTTCATGTGCGGTTGTATGAGTGTGTCATGTATGAGGTTAGACATAGGGAGTTCCAATTGTGTGCATGTTTACTTGCTTATTTGAAGTTCCCAGACACCAATCATTTGGCAAAGTCTCCCCTTTTGTGCTGTCCTCTGCACAAAGGTCTCCGGACTTGAGGCCCGGCATACCTAGCTGCCTTTGCTCTTGGAGATCTGCATGACAGTGACAATGACGCCTATGAATACTGTTGCTGGGTGCTAGTGTGCCTTGGTCGAGGCAGGGAAGGGTCAGATATCACTTTCCCTAGTGTCTTAGCAGAGCTTCCTGCAGGAGCCTTAAACATATGGCTGTGAGCCACGGGCACCAGGATTGCCAGCTCCTGCCTCTAGCCAGTATAATCCTTGGCTGCTCAATAGCAGGAAGTAGCAGGCAGGGATCTGGGCCAGAGAGGCCAAGGCAAGCGGGAAGACAAGAGTTAAGCAGACACTAGCGCAGAAAGGAGATGCCCAGATTCGCTGACCTGCTAATCTTGTATCTCCCTTATGCTCTGAGCAAGAGAGATGAGGTTGATTGTGAGAGAGGTGGCGGATCCATACACCAGCCACTTCCAGGACTGGCAAGGGCAGAGGCGGTGGGGAGCTGTGTCACACGGGTTCAACCAGGATGTGGGAAGATGGAGCAGGAGGGGAGGTGGAAAGTGTATTTGCCTAGGACCCTGGCCCAAGCCGTTCCCAGCAGAATGGCCAGGGGAGGGATGTGCAGCTCTACACATCCTGTGCATCCCCGAAGGCCTGTGAGAACTAGTGAGAACTTACAGCAAACCCCCAAGGGGCCCTGTGTCCTTTTTGCTATGGCAACTCCAGTTGGAACACTGGCTCAAGTCAGCAGGAGGCGCCTAGTACCTGGCCATGTCACAGAGCTCCAAACCATATGGGCACTGCCCAGAGGCTTCCCAGCACCCCAGGTGCAAATGCACTGTTAGTGAGGCACCAGGAGGCCCTGCTGGCCTGTGAGCACCAACTGCCTACCTCTAAGCAGCCTCACTACCCCTCCCTTAAGGCTGTTCCTGTTGGAATGCAAATGAAAGCACACATCAACAAAGTGGGCAAGGAATGGAGAAACAAAACATCCGGCCACCCCCTGGAGGCTTTTCTGCATAGTGGGTAGCATATGTGCAGTCCTTCCTGCTCAGAAAAACACAGGGCTGCTGCCTAGCAAGCCAGGCAAGGTCTTCAGGTGGTCTTGGCCAAGGGGGCAGAGGCCATTTCCAGACCAATCGGATGTCAGTCATAAAACCAGAAGGCAGGAAAGGAGTGCCGCTTCCCTCCTACCTTTGTCACAAACCTCCTGTGCACAGAAAAGGAGCAGAGGGGCTTGGGCACAGAGCAGGCAGACAACAGATTAGATAAATGGGGATTGGTGTTCACCAGAGGACTGAGAGATCCCAGGTGTGCAGAGGGTGAGAGCAGAGGGAGATTTGGAGAAGATAAGAAGGGCTAGGCCAGGGTGAGGCAGTTGTAATTTCCCCAGAAGAAGTGAAGGGGTACATGGGGAGGTGTGCAGCCTGTGAACCTCAAGAGGAGGAGGGGGAAATTGGGAAGCAGAGGCAGAGGCAAAGAGGCAGTGATGCAGAGGCATGTGTGAGTTGAAAGCAGTCCAGAGCAGCAAGGCAGGGACAGGAGGGCTAGGAGAGAGAACTCAGAGGGAGTTATCAGCAAAGGAGGTATGTGTGCAGGGGACAAGCCTCAGGAACTCAGCTGCAGATGGCAGGTGGTGGCTAGGAAGGCCAGGTTGGGCGCCCCACCACCCTGGGACCAAGTAGAAGGGAGAAGAGGCAAGGGATTCTGGGGCACAGGCCTGCCCCATTCTCTGCGTGCAGCGCTGTGCTTTAGGGTGTAGACCTGAGGGGTAACGAATGCCATCCTTGGTTGGGGCACTACTGGGGCGTAATCATGTTGTCCTGTTACATTGACATTTCTGCCTTGATTGCTTTCCCGAAGAGTTTGTTGCTACCCAGGTCTCCGAAGCTGCATGGTTCAGGGAATGGGAGACTGGTGAGGACAGCAGGGCGAGGCCCAAGTGCCAATGGACTGTCCAGTAAGCAGCGCTGGGCTCCTTAGCCACGCCCACCACAAGAACAACACCCTGGACTTGAGCAAGTAGGACACAGTCCTCGAAAACCCCTTAGCACCTTCCAAGCCACTGTGTACTTGGTGCGCTCACGTGTGCGTGTGTGTGCCCCTGCTTGCCTACATGCGTGTGTTCCTGATGCTGTACAAGAGTGTGCTTCCTAAGCCTAAGTCTGCATATGTGCAAATAGGTATGTGGATGTAGATCCAGGAGGACCCGGCACAGTGTGTTATAGTGAGCATGTGGGGGTGGCGGGGAGGAAGAGAGAGAGAGAGAGAAAGTCGGCTCGCCTGTGAGGAAGTTTTTGTTCATGTGCGGTTGCAGGAGTGTGTCAGGTATGAGGTTGGACAGAGGGAGTTCAAAGTGTTTACACGTTACTTGTTTTTTGAAGTTCCCGGAAACCAATTATATGGCGAAGGCTCCCCTCTTGTGCTGTCCGCTACACAAAGGTCTCCGTACTTGATGCCAAGCTGCCTCTGCTCTTGGAGATCTGCATGACAGTGATGATGCTGCCTATGAATATCATTGCTGGGTGCTAGTGTGCCTTGGTCACGGCAGGGAAGGGTCAGATATCCCTTTCCCTGGTGTCTTAGCAGAGCTTCTTGAAGGAGCCTAAAACATATGGCTGTGAGCCACGTGCACCAGGATTGCCAGCTCCTGCCAATAGCCAGTATAATCCTTGGCTGCCCAATAGCAGGAAGTAGCAGGCAGTGATCTGGGCGAGAGAGGCCAAGGCAAGAGGGCAGACAAGAGGTAAGTGGAAACCTGCCCAGGGAGGAAATGCCCGGATCCGCTGACCTGTTTTTCTTGTATCTCCCTTGTGCTGGCAGGAAGACAGATGACATGGAGGGCGAGAGAGGTGGCAGATCCAGACACTGGCCGCTTCCAAGTCTGGCAAGGGCTGAGGCGGTGGGCAAGCTGTCCCACACGGGTTCAGCCAGGATGTGGGAGGATGGAGCAGGAGGGGAGGTGGAAATTGTATTTACCTAGAAACATGGCCCAAGCCAGCCCCAGCAGAATGGCCATGGGAGGGATTTGCGGCTCCAGAGGTCCTGTGAACATCAACTATGACACTGTAACACAAGGGCTGGAGGAAGACTGACAGGATGACTTGCATTGTGCAGGTGTTTCTACCAGAAGAAAGAAGGCATTGTAGCAGGCAGGGTCAAGGCTAAGGCTACAGAATGAAAGTCATGTTTTCTGGCCCATGGGGAACTGAAGTATGCAAACGCTGGGCTGACAGCTACCATTTTATAACAGATGATCTGCTAATTGCATTTTATTAAATACTAAAAAAAGTTGGATGAGTAAAAGCATAAATAATACTCGAAATGAGTACTAACTATGATAAGGGCATCCAAAGTCACAGGAAAACTTTCTTTAAGCACAAAAATGGATTCCACGACAGCATTTATTTCAAAATTTCTGTCTTCTCAGAATTAATGTTTTAAACAATGATTCGTATAACTATCAATATTCCAATGGTCTTCAAGTTAATGCATACAAACATCAAATTTTGTAAGGTTTACAAAGATATGAAATCCAAATTATAAGGTGATATAACTGTGGTAGATATGGAGAACTGCAATTTCTACCAATAAGCAAATAAAGTAAAGGTAAACTCTGGAGACTAAGTTGTTTTTATTTACATAAGGAGTTTTTGACTAGTAAATACCCAATCAATGTAAGAAGAAAAGGTATTCTCATCAGTGATAGTTGAATACTATCCTATCTCAAAACATTCTGGCTTTCTCTGAAATGGTTTTGAGAGGAGTCACTGTTTGGATTTTCCTTCTAAGTGTATAATGATTTAGCTCTAATGATACAAATGACTTAAATTAACATAATTCTGAGTGCATACTTGACTAACAAATCTTAAGATTTTAGATATATTTTAGGATTAAAGTGATTCCCAATTCAATGTTTCTATCGGACTGAAACTACCGTGCTATCTCCTCACTTCTTCTGAGTAGACACTATTAAACTTCTCCATGAGTTTACATATTTTTTACAAACTTATTAAATCATCAGGGACTCTGTCTTATGGTGTAGGAAGGACAGAAACACAAAACCAAAATGAAGCCAAACCTTCAAGAAGTTGACACAAAAAGTACACAAAAGTCAGCCCTGGAAATAAGGGCAGAATAAGGGAAATAAGGGCTATCATTAGAAAGTAACCTAAAGGTTCAGGGGAAGAAGAAATTAATTTTGGACAGGAAGACCAGTATCTGAACTGGCCTCCAAGAGGCCTGAAGTTAGAAGGCTGTTTGCGTGTTCCATACTAGCAGGAACAAATCACAGAGGGGAAAAAAAGAAAAGAACAGAGGGAAATCTGGGAATATGGAAAGGAGCTCCATTGTGAAAGGCTTTTAGTATCAGACCAGGAAGGACTAAAGGAAAAGCAGTCAATTCAGGTTTTTAAGAAGAAAAAAAATGCAATCAAAACCAGCTCAAAAGTAAGAGTTCTCCTCACTGTTCCTCAATAATCAGCTCTTGTCTGTTGAAAACAAAAAGTAGTGTGCCTATGGACCATACCTGTAATGAACCTACTCAGAATGCTGAGATATGCAGATCACAATTTGAAGCCAGCCTGGGCAGAAAAGCCCATGAGACTCACGTCTAATTAATCATCAGAAAGCAAAAGGGGAGCTGGGGCTCCAATGGCACAGCGCTGGACTTGAACAAAAATGCTCAGCTATAGTGCCCAGGCCCTAGTTCAAACCTCAAGAGCACACACACACACACACTCACACACACACACACACACACACACACACACACACACACCAGCTCAGAGATTACTAGACATAATAGCCTAAAAGTTGTCATTTGAGCCTAAATAAAGCTATATACAATGCTGATTGGGAATAACTACAAGGCCTTTAGAAGTAACAAATGCCATTTGTAAGGAAATGGAAGGACTTGGAAAAAATTATACTAAATGAAGTGAGACAGACCCAAAGAAACATGAACACTATGGTCTCCCTTATTGGGAATAATTAGTACAGGTTTAGGCAAGTTATAGCAGAGCATCACAAGGCCCAATTGCTATACCCTTATGAACACATAAGATGATGCTAAGTGAAATGAACTCCATGTTATGGAGACAATTGTTATATCACAGTTGTAACTACTTTCAATGACCCATGTGTATCTGTAGCTTCTACTATTGATGATGTTCTTGTATCACCTTCCTGTGGTTGTACCTACACTATCTCTGTAATTTATCTGAGTATATTGGAAACCGTGTATACTGGTATTGGAACTAGGAAATTGAAAGGGAATACCAAAATTGAGAGACACAGGGTAAAAAAAGACAAACAAATACAAAAGCAATACGTGCAAAAATGTTTGGTTTAAGTGAACTGAACAACTCAGGGGGGGAAAGGGTAAGGGGGAGAGTGGAGTGGGGTTTGAGGAACAAGGTAACAAACAGTACAACAAATGTATCCAATGCCTAATGTATGAAACTGTAACCTCTGTACATCAGTTTAATAATAAAAATTTGAAAAAAAAGAAAAAAAGAAAGGAATTACGTCACAAGGATAGTAAAAAAATATAAGTAACAAATGTAAGACTTATAGAAAAGCATGAACTGGATGACAGCAAGACAGAAAATAAAACAGTAGGCGGCTATCAGGAGGAATAGAATGAGCCAATAGATTCAGTCTTGGAGGTACGATGTAGAAGGTGACACTAACACATTTTATTTGGGATGACCACCCTGTAACTACAACTCATAACCCCAGAGGTGAAAGTCAACACAGAAGTTTCTTCCAAACAGAGGACAACGTCAATATCAAGACATTAAAAAAAGAGAGAGAAAGAGAGAGAGAGAGATCCAGTAAAATTCATGGGGGCTGTTCTTGCCAGCCCAAGGAAGAAAGGATTCTGAGGGGAAGAGACCAGCGAAAAAGAAGACAATCAAGAAAAATGTCATAAAAGAGAATGTAAGTTTGAGCAAGGAAGAACACTCAGAGAGACAAATGCTAGAGAGAGGGGAAACACCTGAGAAAGCACTTACGGTCTTCCTGTCAAAATCATCTTCCCCTTTCACACATCCTACAGAATTGTTAAAACGATGACTGGTCTAGTCCTTGGCTAAGGTAGTTTGAAGTTTTTTAACCTATACCAACCTTGGTCTATTGATGACATGGGTCATGAATATCTGGGTCCTACGTGAAGGTTAAAATCTCATTGCTACCCAGGCTGTAAGCATGTAATCTATAATGGCACTGGACTCGGCTCTCCACTCCACTTCCCTCCATGGATACAGCACTTCAGAACTATTTGACACAAATTACCTATCTTCAGAACTGGCTTGAAACTAAGCTTCCATCCATCTCTACCCGTTTAATACAATCAAGCCAAACCACTGCACAAATTGCCTCCCAGCAGCCCCTCCTCTCCTTTCATTCCCTGCACGGGATCATCTGTTGGTCAGACATCAATCCTACTCTCTGGTGAACAGCTGACTCTGTTAGGGGTCGGTAGAAGGACCACCCAGCAGCTGCACCATGTTTTAGAGACAAAGCATGGTGGCCAATGTTTATGAGAATTGGAATACGGGGAAGCAAAGCAGTTAAAGCCCTGGGTAAGTGAAGAAACATTGTGCAAGTTAGCTCTTGGGAAAATGTTCTCCAGTGACTTCTCTGACATCATTCACAAGGCAGACAAGCAGGCAGTAACAGTCAACTTGCAGATTATGCACTTAATCCTCATACATTTATTTTTATTTTTTTATTTTTTATTTGGCCAGTCCTGGGCCTTGGACTCAGGGCCTGAGCACTGTCCCTGGCTTCTTCCCGCTCAAGGCTAGCACTCTGCCACTTGAGCCACAGCACCGCATCTGGCCGTTTTCTGCATATGTGGTGCTGGGGAATCGAACCTAGGGCCTTGTGTATCCGAGGCAGGCACTCATGCCACTAGGCTATAGCCCCAGCCCCCCTCATGCATTTATTGACACTCTACTTGGTGCGAGACATTGTGTAAAGACTAGATCATTTACCCACTTTAATTCATAGGCATGACTGAAACCCTCAAAGACTCTCTTGTTCAAATCTAGTTTGGCTTTAAGATCAGAGATCAAATGCCAGCACCTCCAGACAGATATCCATGAACCTTTCTCAGGCAACAGTAACAACTCTTTTCTCCCAAGTCTCATAGAATGCTGTTCATGGACTTCTTTTATGAAACACAATGATCCTCATACATTGTAATTCTTTACATGTGCTCTCTCCTAATAAACTTTCTCTCTATATATGCACATATACATATGTGTCTATATATATGTGTGTATACATATGTGTATATATGTATATATACATACGTATATATGCATATATATAACTGAAATCCAAGATTCATGTCGTGATAATACCCCATTATCTTCCCACATCCCAAAGCATAATGCATCTCCTTTGATAATGAGTGCGTTCATGAGCTAGACTTTGTCCACCAAAGGCTCGATACATATTAGAGGTTTGATTATATAAAGGCAATAATCTTATTCTCTGCAATTAAAAGTCAATCTTAACATCTAAAAATAGGGAAAATAAAACTGTAAATAAGTGCAACATAGCAAATTATCCTAATTCCAATGCTAACACTTTATGTGGTACAATTTGATCAAGATGAGATTCAACTTCACCTTTCATCTTTCTATCTAATAGAGTTTTCTAAAAAGAAACAAATACATTAAATTACAAAAATTTATAACTTAAGTGTTTCAAGTGAACTGTTTTGAAATACTTTAGTATATGAATTATTCTTAAATCTTACGGGTTCATTAAAATGGCTCCAATGAGTATCCGATTCTCATCTATCAACAAAGTTATTTGTGAGCAAGGAAACTGGGTTACTGTGTGTTTTTGATAGTTTGGAATAGCTAAAATTCACATACCTTTCTAATTTACCATCATTTGTTTCAAATGGTCTAATTTACCAAAAGAAAATCTTGATTCTTTTTGAGAAAATACTGAGGCTACATGGGCTAAATAAATAGGAAAAAGGACCCTAAGCCTTTTTGATTACAGGAGATGAGTATCTAGTAAGAAGAGTAATGGGTTAGTGTTTAGAATTCTAGGTCCATGCTTAGATGAATGAGCTCTTTGTTGTCAGTAAGTAGTTGGCTTTGTCATTTTTTTTTGGTGCCAGTTTTGGGACTTGAACCCAGGATTCTGGGTGTTGCCCCTGAGCTTTTATGCTCAAGGCTACTATTCTACCATTTGAGCCAGAGCTCAGCTTCTGGCTTCTTAGTGGTTAATTGCAGATAAGGGTCTCACAGACTTTCCTGCCCACACTGACTTTGATCCACAATACTCAGATCTTAGCCTGCAGAGCAGCTAAGAATATGGGCACCTATGTGTCTAGTACCCGGTTACTGGTTCTCTTGCCTTTAAACTAGATATGAGAACTTTAAAAGCTTGAAAATTGAAATTAAGTCAGAAGTAAGGAAATGGAAAAACCTCCCATGCTCCTGGATTGGGAGGATTAATATAATCAAAATGGCAATATTGCCAAAGGCTATCTACAAATTCAATGCAATACCCATTAATATCCCACCACCATTTTTTAATGAAATAGAGGAAGCAATCCAGAAATTCAAATGGAACAATAAAAGACCTAGAATAGCAAAAACAATCCTAGGCAGAAAGAACAGTGCTGGAGGAATAACAATACCCAACTTCAAGCTGTATTATAAAGCTATAGTAATAAAAACAGCTTGGTATGGGCACCAGAACAGGCCTGAAGACCAATGGAACAGAATTGAAGACCCAGAAATGAACCCACAGAACTATGCCTACTTAATCTTTGATAAAGGAGCTAAAACAATAGTATGGAAGAAAGATATCCTCTTTAACAAGTGGTGCTGGCAAAACTGGCTCAACACATGCAACAAACTGAAACTAGATCCTTATATGTCACCTGGCACCCAAATCAATTCCAAATGGATTAAAGACTTCGAAATCATAACAGACACCCTGAAAACACTAAAGGAAGGAGGAGAAATACTTGGGCTCCTTGGCACGGGACGGAACTTCCTTAACAAAGACCCAGAAACGCTACAATTCAAAGAAAGGTTGGACAAATGGGACTGCATCAAACTGCAGAGCTTCTGCACGGCAAGTGACATAGCTCGCAAGATAAACAGAAAGCCCACAGAATGGGAGAAGATCTTTACTGGACATTCAACAGACAAAGGCCTCATATCTAAAATATATGCAGAACTAAAAAATTACCTTCTTTCAAAACAAAACCGCAAAGAACCAATAGCCCCCTCATCAAGTGGGCTAAAGACTTACAAAGAGACTTCTCTGATGAGGAAATGAGAATGGCCAAGAGACATATGAAAAAATGCCCTACATCACTGGCCATGAAAGAAATGCATATCAAAACAACACTGAGATTCCATCTCACCCAGTAAGAATGTCCCATATAAAGAAAACTAACAATAACAATTGCTGGAGGGGATGTGGCCAAAAGGGAACCCTAATCCATTGTTGGTGGGAATGTAAACTAGTTCAGACACTCTGGCAAGCAGTATGGAGATTCCTCAGAAGGCTAAATATAGAACTCCCCTATGACCCAGCAGCCCCACTTTTGGGTATCTATCCAAAAGACCACAAACAAAATCACAGTAATGCCACCAGCACAATAATGTTCATCGCAGCACAATTTTTCATAGCACGAATCTGGAGCCAAGCCAGATGCCCCTCAGTAGACGAATGAATCAGGAAAATATGGTACATATATACAATGGAATTTTATATTTCTATCTGAAAGAATGCCATTGTCCCATTTGTAAGGAAATGGAAGGTCTTGGAAAAAATTATACTAAGTGAAGTGAGCCAGACCCAAAGAAACATGGACTCTATGGTCTCCCTTATTGGGAATAATTAGTACAGGTTTAGTCCTGTCATAGCAGAGCATCACAAGGCTCAATAGCTATACCCTTATGAACACATAGATGATGCTAAGTGAAATGAACTCCATGTTATGGAAACAATTGTTATATCACAGTTGTAACTACTTTCAATATCCCATATGTATCTGTAGATTCTATTATTGATGATGTTCTTGTATCACCTTCCTGTGGTTGTACCTACACTATCTCTGTAATCTTATCTGAGTATATTGGAAACCGTGTATACTGGTATTGGAACTAGGAAATTGAAAGGGAATACCAAAATTGAAAGACACAGAGTAAAAAAAGACAAACAAATAGAAAAGTAATACTTGCCAAAATGTTTGGTGTAAGTGAACTGAACACCTCAGGGGGCGAAAGGGAAAGGGGGAGGCGGGAGGGGGGAATGAGGGACGAGGTAACAAACAGTACAACAAATGTATCCAATGCCTAATGTATGAAACTGTAACCTCTCTGTACATCAGTTTGATAATAAAAATTGAAAAAAAAATAAAATTAGATATCTCTCAAAAGGTTTTTAATGAGATGCCATCAGTATGACACAGTCAGAATAAGGTTGAATTAAGTATCTCAGTACCTGTGGCCAACTTAAATTGACACATAAACCAATTAACTACCACAAATCTGCTCATATTTATCAATATACATCATCTTACATTATACCCAATCTCTCAATACTGACAGTAACAAGCATCCTTGTATCATAATTCATACATATATAACCAGACAAACTAGCCTTTCTCCAGAAGGAACACACCAGTACATGGGCAATGTTTATACTTCACAAGATCCAATCATTTAAGTGCAATAATAGGATGTACCAGGCAAGGCACTGGTGGCTCCCACTTGTAATCCTAACTATTCAGGAGGCTGAGATCTGAAGATCAAAGTTTAAAGTCAGCCCAGGAAGAAAAATCCATTGAGATGCTCATCTCCAATTAATCACTGGAAATCCACAAGTGGAGCTCAAAGTGGTAGAGTGCTAGTCTTAAGGAGAAAAGCTCAGGGGCAGGCTCTCAGGCTGAGTTCAAGCCCCATGACCAACCGAATTAAAAAAAAAAAAGCAAGTGATGTCAAATTAACAACACTTAACACTACGATACCTCTTAGGTTACATAACAAGCAACTTAAGGAGAACACTGGGCTTAGTATATTTACATATGTGCACATAAAACTCCTAAATGCACAAATACAATCATAAGTAAATAAAGAAGACATAGTCCTGACAATTATTTTACAGTTGCCCATGTGGTCACCTGTGGTTACTTATAATTACTTTCTCTCTCTACTTATTCTGTTTTCCCTTTGTCTCACCAAGCTACTTATGGTTTTATACTGGGCCAGGTAATACAAACCTTCATTCTTAAAGGGTCTGTACAACTGATAGTCCATTAGATATGGTAACTGTAATAGTTTTCCATCGGGGTGGGAATGTGACTTAGTGGTAGAGTGCTTGCCTAGCATGCATGAAACCCTGGGTTCGATTCCTCAGCACCACATATATAGAAAAAGCCAGAAGTGTCTCTGTGGCTCAAGTGGCAGAGTGCTAGCCTTGAGCAAAAAGAAGCCAGGGACAGTGCTCAGGCCCTGAGTCCAAGCCCTAGGACGGGCAAAAAAAAAAAAAATAGTTTTCCATCGACCCTAATCACAGAACACGTTAATACCAAAAGGCACCTTCGGGGATCTTCTAGGACCCAGACACTAGGAAGTAGTTTTCCGATACCCCCTGATTGCACACAGATCCATCACCCCAGCCAGCACAGTAGCTTCCTTCTTTGCTTGTCCATTCAGAGGCATGAGAAAGCCACAGCGTCCAGGGAGCAGAATTCACTTCCAGTTCAATGGAACCATTGTGTCTCCCGATTGAAACATTCCTTCCTTTAGGACAAAGGCCTCTAGGTCAGCACAAAGTAAGATCATAGGAACAGGAAACAAAAATTTTGTTAATGGGTCACTAAGAGTAATCGTGGTGTCACTACCATGTTCACCATATGATTCTTCAATCCATTGATTCTAATTTCAGAGAAAAATCCCACCTATTCAATTCACAGTATCACAGTCTCCTGGGGAAGCTTGGTAGGCTTGATGGGAGTTATGGCATCATGACAAAGTCTTCCACCACACTGTCCTGCCAGCAGCTGCAGGATGTCATAGCAAACCAGTGAATTCTACCACCATGAGCATTATGTCTATCCTTTGCTGGAAGGTGAGTCCCTTGACCAGAAGCAATGCTATTTGAATACCATGATGGCAGATCAAACATTCTATAAGTCCATGGATGGTAATTTATCACAATCATTGCATGCAAGGAAGGTGTATATATAGGAAATGAGAATTCCAGTAAGAACAAATACTGCTCTATGACAAAAGTGATCCGAAGAAATATATCCACCATCATTAGCTTCAATCACTCTGGAAAACAGTACCCTATCAGCCACCACTACTCATCTCTTTGGTCAGCTGACTGGGCAATCAGCAATGGCCATAGCTGGGTCAGCATGGCGAGTCAGTCATGCTTTCGAAGCCAAGCATATTCCCCACCCAGTGGTTCATGGCCATTTTGCACATGGCTCCATTGTGTAAGAACAGGAGTGGCATGGGAAAAAGGATGATTTCTAGCCACAAAAAGGAGCAATCTTTTCACTTAATTACAAACATCATCCTCCACTCAGGTTATCTTTTGGTATTGTGCCCACTCAGCAAGTTCTACCACCTACCTCATCCCCAATTTCCTTGTGACCAATTTTCCAGTCATGCCTCTTCTAAGTCCCTAACCAGCTAGCCAAACAATTCACACAAGAGCTCATACATCCATAAAGTCACTCAACTGGCCCCTTCTCCCTGTAAGCCAACCAACAGAGACACTGCTCAATGTTCTGCCCACCTAGAGAATTTCCCTTTACCAGCGTCCTTTCAAGGTCATCCTAGTACAGAGTCAAAGTGCTACAACTATCTACTCTTACATGGTGCCTGAATATCACACAGAAGGTTCTGTAAAGCAGGCCCCAGTTTCTTCTTCTGTCAGCTGATCACAGGAAACTTACTCTAAAGCCACAGGTATGGAATGAGAAGAATAAGAGTGCGACAGGACTTCAGACCAAAGGCATTTGGGCTATTTCTTATAACTTACTTGTTCCTCTCTTTACTACTGGGAAGCATGTATATTCTCATCTGAATATTTGAGAGGTATTGAATTTTTGAAATCTATTTTGAGATTCTATCGTTTTAGATTTTCAGAGGAATAGGAGTAGAAAGAATCATCAAGAATAAAGATTAACAGAGTTGTAATCTCACATCCTATTATTATTTTTCCAATTTCACCAAAACCTCATTTTTTCAGACTAGTGTTCAATTGAAATCCTCTTAATGCTCATGAGGCTTTTGTGGCAACATGGCAAAACGTCTAAGAATTACAAAGACCTAAGTTTGATATTTGCCAATACCATTGCTGAAGTCTTGGCAATTAAATCTCTAGGCCTCCTGTAAATTTGGGTCTTACGCATAAACTCTTAATCTACCTTCTGAGAGTACAGGGTAGATGTTGAGTGTTCTCACCACAAAAATGATCATAATCTGCGATATATATGTTAGCTAGATTTAACCACTCTATGTGTAAAATATGTTGTACTTGATAAGTATGTATCATTTTACCTGTAGATTTTTATAAATATGTTGATTAAAAATGGAGGGAATACTACCTATGAGATACTGAATGGGCTCTAAGAAAATGAGTTCAATCAGGGAAAAGCCTTTTACAGGTAATGTTTATATTTGAACAAGAGCTTAGGATTTTTGTTTTTTTTTTCTTTAGAAATTTTATTTAAATATACGGAAAATAGTTATGGATGGCAAAAGGTGCTATTTATCCTGTATTTTTTATTTTTGTAATTTTGTATTCTTTTATTATTTAAAAGGTGATGTACAGAGAGATTACAAGAACATGTCAGGTAATGAGTACATTTCTTTTTAGACAATGTCACCCCTTCCGCAAGCTCTCTCCCTGTGTTTTCTTCCATTCCCCCCACACAAGTTATATAGTTAATTTTCAACATAGTGTCTAGTGAGTATGTCTCTGTTTCTTTCATGGTTTTGAGCATCACAGTTATTGATAGCATGTCTGAACCTGCTTCCTGGCTCTCCCATTGCACTCCTTGATCCCAATCATTCTACAACACCACAGTAATCAAGGGGATCTTTCTAAAACATGGCACATCACTTTTCTAGCTAAAACTTTCCAATGTGTTCTTAGAATATTTGAAATTAAGTCTAAACTTTCTATTATGGTTAATAAAACTACACACAACTTCTTTTATGACTCTATATCAGTTTTCTTTTAGGCTAGATAAAGTGTGAAGTACCCTGCACACACACACATACACACACACACACACACACACACACACACACACACACAACTCCTTTAGTTCTTACAAGAAAGTTTGAGAAGGTTGGCTGAAAGAGAGAAAAAAGCTGAGGAATTAAGATTAACAAACCTTCCCTAGAGCACCTAATTAGTAAGGCTTGCAACTGCTTCACACCCAGTTTTCAACAATATCTAGCACTTACTACATATCTTCTGCTAGACACTGAATGAATGTCTTTATATAAAGGTAACCACTTAATAGGACATATGCCACATGATGATATTATTATTCTCAAATGGAGAAAAAAGCTTGGACTCAAAGAAGTTAAGTAACTGGATTAAGTCACAGAAGTAGGAAATGGCAAGGCTGGAGTTTAAATAAACCCAGGACAGTCCCACTTCATACTGCTAACCCTAAGCATTTCCTCCTCCACATCCTCCTGCTCTTCCTCTTCCTATTATGCCAGTCCTGGAGCTCAAGCTCATAGCCTGGGAACTGTCCCTGGGCTTATTTTGAAGAGCTTAGGTTTTTTAATACATTTTTAGCAAGTTTACTTAGGCTCATCTACCCTCCCATTGCAAAATGAAAAAGTTCATATTATTCTGTATGAGTCAGTACTTTGCTGAGATAAATTTTTTCAATACCATCTGTTTCATCAAATAAAATTCCTACTCTACATTAAAGATCAGCTATTGTATCATTCATAACATCTGTACAAATACAATTTCGAGATATGTAAGGGGGTTGGAAATTTTTATCTTTCATATATTATGTTCCTACAGCTTGTTTTATGCTGTATTTTGGAGTCCAACTGGAAGATAAATCTTTGCCCCTCTGTCTGAAGTAGTTTCACGTACAACCCGTTTATGATTATAACTCTGTTGTAGTTCCTATCTCTTATATTTTTAGAGTTTTAACTCATTCCATGTTTGAAACCAAAAGACAATCGCTGTGCTATTTGTCTATGAAAGGTGATTGTGCACAGTTTAACATTTGGCAAGCAAACGAGAACCATGACTATTTCTGTTAACATAGGAGGAATCCCCATCAGGGAAGTGACTTCAACTGAAAGGAAATATTTGGATAGGAGGAAGAGGGAAGAAAAGAAAAAGAGCAAATAAAACTTGTCAAGGGACCACTGTGTTGGGAGCCTTTTCTCTAGACTCGGTGCATTGAAAAACTCCATTATGGAGGTATCATTCACATTCACACACAAGCAAAACAGTATCAAAGACTATTATTCCACACCACAGCTAATATGGTGAAGAGGGGAATGGATCCCAGCTGTCTCCTCCATGAAATTGTGCAGCTTTCAGACTGAAGCTAAGTGGACAGCATATCTACTCTGTAGCATAGTGGAGAGGGAAAGAAATGAGTCCCAGATTGGATAGTGAAGAGTGCCAACTTCAGAAAAGAACCACTGAAGGAGGGTGGGGAGAGAGGAGAGATGAGGTGCAACAGTTATCACCAGCACAAAGGAGGAAAAATAATTTCAAAGGAAGGGTACTTGAGAATGGTCAGCATTAGGAAGTTCAATCAATAAAAGAACAGGCTCTCCACCTGCTAATGCAATCACCATTAACCCAAAAAAGCATACAAATCATCATTAATGCCTTCTTCTCCCTCACCAATTAGTAGCAGGGTTCAAATGAATTCCCTTGCCAGGCCTTCCTTTCCATCCTTTCTGCCCTCACTCTACTTCAAACGTTTACTCCCCAGCTGAGAAACTTGTAGCCTGGTCTTATGGTTTCTAGTTGGTGCCCTGGATTCACCCAGCTTCTTCTCTTCAAAATAGTTTCATGTGACTCTTCTGTGCAGAGTTCAAAAGGGATTTCCCCCCACACCCCTGTCACAAATCCAGTATTTTTCCAGTCTTTACACTCTCTAGACACCTTTTTACTTTTAAGCCGCTGTCCCATATGACACTAACTAACCCTATGAGCTTTATCTGCTTGACTTGATCAGTGGCTGTGAACTACTTGCTCTCTGACCTTTATTCTATCTGTACCTCAGTTTATCAGCTGCAAACATGGAAATAATTTTTTTAAGAAAAAATAGTGCTTATCCCCTATAATTAGAGAATAAAAGATGCAAAACTCTTGAAATAGTGCCTGACTGCACTATTGAATAAGCACTCAATGAATTTTAGTTATAATTGTATTAACTTTATGATTTCATAATTAACTTTTCAGCTAAATGTCATACAAAAACCCCCAACAACAACAAATAGGACCATGAACAGTGTATTGGTACCACGTAACATTTAGCCTCCACGTTATGCTTTTAGCCACTTTGCCATGATCCCAACAAACTGCCCAAGTTCTGCCTCTAAAAGGCTCTCCATGTATTCTGACTATCTACTCTGAAGAGCCTGTCATACTTAAATGACTGATTCCTAAATATAGTCATTCTAAATCCAATCACTACCCTTTCAGAAGCGTTGTCGCTGAACTCTTTCTGAGAGCAATTGCCTACCAATTTGGAATATTTTTACTTTTTGTGTAATGCTTATTAATTTATTGCTTATAATTTTTTTTGCCAGTCCTGGGGCTTGAACTCAGGGACCTGGGCACTGTCACTGAGCTTCTTTTGCAGAAGGCTAGCATGCCAACAGTTGAGCCACAGCATCACTTCTGGCTTTTTCTGTTTATGTGGTACTGAAGAATCGAACCCAGGGCTTCGTGCATGCTAGGCAAGCACTATACCACTAAGCCACATTCCCAGCCCTGATTGCTTTGGTAAACTTTTAAACTACTATATTTTCCTATCACTTTTAAGTCTACAAATCACTTTGAAATCCATCTGCTCCTTAGGTTTCATTTCCCTGACTATGATTGCCTGCCCCAGGTGGCAGGAACTGAGATTTTGCTTGTCTATGTAACTCTGCCCTGCCAGGGCACTGCCAGGGAGCAGATTCCTAAACACAGGCGCATGAAGGGCATGGATTGTCCTATGCACACAGCTTCACCGTCACTGAAGAAAGAAACAAACTACTTTTCAAGTAAGAAAAAAAGTCAATTAAGGTTTTTAAGGATCTCACTTTTCCTCCAAGAAATAACTTTCCAACTTTCTAGCAAATCTCTTTTTAGTTCAAATACCTGATGCTGCAAACGGTCATCTCTGTCTTGATACATCTTAATGGCTAGCAAAGTGTGGGGAGGGGTAGTTGCCATAGTGACCAAGAGAAATGTCTGTAGACAGACAATTTCTGTCACTGAGACAGAAGAGTATTTCCTGTTCATCCATCTCTAGTTTGATTTAGTATAGTAAAGCTCCAAGGCAAAGTCGATTCATTTCAATTACAGAAGACATTGCTCTGGTTCTGACTCCGCAGGAATGGTACCAGTAATGTGTCACCAACACTTGACAATGGCTCAGTCTCAGCAATAGTTTGACAAAAGAAGAATCTCACCACTTGTTGACTGACACCAGTAGAGTCACATCAGTAATCAATAACAGTTCAGTCTCACTCATATTTTTGTGTGCCTTAGGACTGGAGTTAAGATTGCCACAGAAATGAAATCAACTATGAAAGATATTCATTTGTAATTCTAAGTGCTTACATTCACATAAACAATTATTTAACATGTACACAGGCCAGTAGTTACTACCTATTTCCATTATTCATCATTTTCTCTGGCACCTTTCACCACTTAATCCCATTTTTTCCAAAATTAAAATTTAAAGAGGCAACTTCAGTCTGGTTTGGACAATGACACCATTCACTGGGAGACACAGGAGAAGAAGATGGGTCGGGGAGTGAGGTTAAATTCATCCTGAGCCATTCTAGATTTATAATGCCCAGCTAGACTTGTGTGCTGTTGGCCAAATTCTTCTAAAAAGCTATCCCATTAAGCCCAGCACAAGGTCGACTAATGCCTTCTGGCTTCTGTGAGTCTGAGGTTCGTATCTCTGATATTAGATAATCCATTTCACTGGATGCTACAGAGACCATTCTTTTGCAGAGGAAAACGAGTATTTTCCAACTTCAAAATAGACTTGCTAAAAGGTAGATTTCTAATTTCTAGTTAGGCGATTTATAATGTCTTCTTGTAATAAGGCATATGTGAAGTAGGTTCAGATCCAGGTCTATGGATCATGCTCTTGTTCAAACACACTTGATATTTACAATGTCAACCATGTCACCAAGATGGGGGGAAAATCATGGTTTAGTATGCTGAGCAAAGTTGACTCACTGATCATCCCAGGATTTAATCAGAAAATGCTCAAGATTTCAAGGCAAATATGAGCTGTAGCTGCTCATCTCTCCTAGTTCTAATCTATTACCCTATTTGGTACCATTAGAGAACCGGAGCAGAGCATTCAACACAACCTAACATGTCAGACTAGACAACTTGTATGCAATAAAAAAGGCCAAAGGCAGATTTAAACATCAAATGACCCCATTTTCTTCAAACACATTGACACTGATTTCTCTTTAGTCTTTTTCAACAATGATATTGTCTTTATACGTGTTTATTACAATAAATTCATACCAAATCAATAAATTCTTACACTTGCATGAGATTTTTGTTTTTGTTTGTCCTGGGACTTGAACTCTGGGCACTGTCCCAAGCAACTTTTGCTCAAGGCTGGCATTCTACCACATGAGCCACAGTGCCATTTCCAGATTTTTCTGAGTAGTTTATTGGAGATAAGAGTCTCATAAGCTTTCTTGCCCCAAGTAGCTTCAAACTGCAATCCTCAGATCTCACCCTCCTGAGAAGCTAGGGTTACAGGCATTGATTCCTGGGTCCTACCTTTGCCTACGTTTCTTTGCTGTGGTGTATACGTTAAAGAACAGGAAGTTCTAATGTTTCTTACTATCAGTGGAACTATGTTGAAAACTTAGAAATAACTTGAGAATACCAACATTAGGATTCATCGCCGTGATGTGGCAAAGGCATGGGAGGTTTAGAAATCTTCACATGTGAAAGACAGACTCTTCTGAAGAGACAATGCCCCTATTAAACTTATGGCTTCTAATGTGTAACCTCCAACATCCTAAAAATATCCCAGAGACTTTTATGTTCTTGGTACTAAAGTTTGTAAGATATGGTGAACAGAGGATGTTGTCCTAATGACCTAGGACTAGATTTCATAACTACATAGATGCCCTCATACTAATTAATATGATCATCTTAACTACCATCTGAAACAGTATTCATTGTTGAGGAGAAAAAAACCACAGGCTATTCTCAGCCACAGAACATGACCAAAAATTGTGGATACACATTTCTTTCTGTATAGCTGAATTGCATGTCATCGTCTGATGAAAACCAACCCAAAATTACAGTTATAATCTAGTTATAATGTCAAGCCAGACTCTGGACAACCTGCTTCTGGAAGTCCTCTCCAGGCTGGTATGGCCCGTGCCTTTGTCAGATTAACTGCATGGCCCACATCTGAGGTCATCCTAAATCTCATGATGGAGAAGAACAAACTCAAATACTCAACTACAACTAGTTTAATTGGCTGTGAACTTCCATAGGGTTTGGGATTATTGTGTTTTGGGGATGAGAATTTTAGGGGATTAACAATATTTGAAAAACACAGTCATTTTTTCCAAATATAATATCAGAAAAAACTCCATTTGGGTTGGCCTAGCATGCTCAAGACCCTGGGTTTGATTCCCAGTGCTGCAAGAAAAGAATAAGAGGGCTGGGGATATGGCCTAGTGGCAAGAGTGCTTGCCTCGTGTACATGAGGCCCTGGGTTCGATTCCTCAGCACCACATATACAGAAAATGGCCAGAAGTGGCGCTGTGGCTCAAGTGGCAGAGTGCTAGCCTTGAGCAGGAAGAAGCCAGGGACAGTGCTCAGGCCCTGAGTTCATGGCCTAGGACTGGCCAAAAAAAAAAAAAAAAGAAAAGAAAAAGAAGAAAGCTGGAGAGGGGGAGAGAAGGTAACAGAAGAGGGGCAAGGGGAAAGAGAGGGAGAGAAAGGGGAAGGGACAAGAGAAGGAGAGAGG
>NW_025961544.1:0-42818 GCF_023159225.1 Perognathus longimembris pacificus
CAAGCTCCAGCTGTTTTTATTCTCAGAAGTTTCACGCCCTGATATACAGCTGCCTACGCCCTTCGTAAGTGCAGGTCTTAATGAGCTTTTTTCTCTGTTCCCTCACCACAATCCAGATTCTTTTGGGGAGTTACCAGTACAGTAACCATACCAGGAAGTACTTAATTTATTAAGCTACTTCTATTCTTAATCTCAGTGGAGATATTTACTGATAAACAGCACCTACGCAGCATGTTCACGTCGTGCCTAAATGAGCTTCTTTCTCTCTCCCCTCACCACAAATCAGATTCTTCTGAGAAGTTCCCAGTACATTATCCTTTCCCCTGTGTAATTACCTTAACAACTCCAGCTGTTTTTATTCTCAGAAGGGATACTCCTGATATACAGCTGCCTAACCCTTCATAAGTGCAGGTCCTAAATGAGCTTTTTTCTCTGTTCCCTCAACACAATTGAGATTCTTTTGGGGAGTTACCAGTACAGTCACCATACCAGGAAGTACTTAATTTATTAAGCTACTGCTTTTCTTAATCTCAGTGGAGATATTTACTGATAAACAGCTACATATGCATGTTCATGTCGTTCCTAAATGAGCTTTTATCTCTCTCCCCTCACCACAAATCAGATTCTTCTGAGGAGTTCCCAGTACATTATCCTTTCCCCTGTGTAATTACCTTAACAAGCTCCAGCTGTTTTTTATTCTCAGAAGGTTTAGTCCCTGATATAGTGCTGCCTACCCCCTTCGTAAGTGCAGGTCCAAAATGAGGTTTTTTCTCTGTTCCCTCACCACAATCCTGGTTCTTTTGGGGAGTTACAAGTACAGTAACCATACCAGAAAGTACTTAATTTATTAAGCTACTGCTTTTCTTAATCTCAGTGGAGATATTTACTGATAAACAGCTACCTACGCAGCATGTTCATGTCGTTCTTAATGAGCTTTTATCTCTCTCCCTCATGACAAATCAGATTCTTCTGAGGAGTTCCCAGTACATTATCCTTTCCCCTGTGTAATTAACTTAACAAGCTCCAGCTGTTTTTATTCTCAGAAGGTTTACTCCCTGATATACAGCTGCCTACCCCATTCGTAAGTGCCGATCAAAAATTAGCTTTTTTCTCTGTTCCCTCACCAAAATCCAGATCCTTTTGGGGAGTTACCAGTACAGTAACCATACCAGGAGGTACTTAGTTTATTAAGCTACTGCTTTTCTTATCTCAGTGGAGATATTTACTGATAAACAGGTACCTACGCAGCATGTTCATGTCGTTCATAAATGAGCTTTTATCTCTCTCCCCTCACCACAAATCAGATTCTTCTGAGGAGTTCCCAGTACATTATCCTTTCCCCTGTGTAATTACTTTAAGAAGCTCCAGCTGTTTTTATTCTCAGAAGGTTTACTCCCTGTTATACAGCTGCCTACCCCCTTCGTAAGTGCAGGTCCTAAATGAGCTTTTTTCTCTGTTCCCTCACCACAATCCAGATTCTTTTGGGGAGTTACCAGTACAGTAACCATACCAGGAAGTACTTAATTTATTAAGCTACTGCTTTTCTTAATCTCAGTGGAGATATTTACTGATAAACAGCTACCAACGCAGCATGTTCATGTCGTTCTTAAATGAGCTTTTATCTCTCTCCCCTCACCAACAAATCAGATTCTTCTGAGGAGTTTACAGTACTTTATCCTTTCACCTGTGTAATTACCTTAACAAGCTCCAGCTGTTTTTATTCTCAGAAGGTTTACTCCCTGATATACAGCTGCCTATCTCCTTCGTAAGTGCAGGTCCTAAATGTGCTTTTTTCTCTGTTCCCTCACCACAATCCAGATTCTTTTGGGGAGTTACCAGTACAGTAACCATACCAGGAAGTACTTAATTTATTAAGCTACTGATTTTCTTAATCTCAGTGGATTTATTTACTGATAAACAGCTACCTACGCTGCATGTTCATGTCGTTCCTAAATGAGCTTTGATCTCTCTCCCCTCACCACAAATCAGATTCTTCTGAGGAGTTCCCAGTACATTATCCTTTCCCCTGTGTAATTACCTTAACAAGCTCCAGCTGTTTTTATTCTCAGAAGGTTTACTCCCTGATATACTGCTGCCTACCCCCTTCGTAAGTGCAGGTCCTAAATGAGCTTTTTTCTCTGTTCCCTCACCACAATCAGATTCTTTTGGGGAGTTTCCAGTACAGTAACCATACCAGGAATTACTTAATTTATTAAGCTACTGCTTTTCTTAATCTCAGTGGAGATCTTTACTGATAAACAGCTACCTACGCAGCATGTTCATGTCGTTCCTAAATGAGCTTTTATCTCTCTCCCCTCATCACAAATCAGATTCTTCTGAGGAGTTCCTAGTACATTATCCTTTCCCCTGTGTAATTACCTTAACAAGCTCCAGCTGTTTTTATTCTCAGAAGGTTTACTCCCTGATATACAGCTGCCTACCCCCTTCGTAAGTGCCGATCATAAATTAGCTTTTTTCTCTGTTCCCTCACCACAATCCAGATTCTTTTGGGAGTTACCAGCACAGTAACCATACCAGGAAGTACTTAATTTATTAAGCTACTGCTTTTCTTAATCTCAGTGGAGATATTTACTGATAAACAGCTACCTACGCAGCATGTTCATGTCGTTCCTAAATGAGCTTTTATCTCTCTCCCCTCACCACAAATCAGATTCTTCTGAGTAGTTCCCAGTACATTAACCATTCCCCTGTGTAATTACCTTAACAAGCTCCAGCTGTTTTTATTCTCAGAAGGTTTACTCCCTGATATACAGCTGCCTACCCCGTTCGTATGCGCAGGTCCTAAATGAGCTTTTTTCTCTGTTCCCTCACCAAAATCCAGATTCTTCTGGGGAGTTAGGAGGACAGTATCCATACCAGGAAGTACTTAATTTATTAAGCTACTGCTTTTCTTAATCTCAGTGGAGATATTTACTGAAAAAAAGCTACGTATGCAGCATGTTCATGTCGTTCCTAAATGAGCTTTTATCTCTCTCCACTCACCACAAATCAGATTCTTCTGAGGAGTTCCCAGTACATTATCCTTTCCCCTGTGTAATTACCTTAACAACTCCAGCTGTTTTTATTCTCAGAAGGGATACTCCCTGATATACAGCTGCCTAACCCTTCATAAGTGCAGGTACTAAATGAGCTTTTTTCTCTGTTCCCTCAACACAATTGAGATTCTTTTGGGGAGTTACCAGTACAGTCACCATACCAGGAAGTACTTAATTTATTAAGCTACTGCTTTTCTTAATCTCAGTGGAGATATTTACTGATAAACAGCTACATATGCATATTCATGTCGTTCCTAAATGAGCTTTTATCTCGCCCCTCACCACAAATCAGATTCTTCTGAGGAGTTCCCAGTACATTATCCTTTCCCCTGTGTAATTACCTTAACAAGCTCCAGCTGTTTTTATTCTCAGAAGGTTTAGTCCCTGATATAGTGCTGCCTACCCCCTTCGTAAGTGCAGGTCCAAAATGAGGTTTTTTCTCTGTTCCCTCACCACAATCCTGGTTCTTTTGGGGAGTTGCAAGTACAGTAACCATTCCAGAAAGTACTTAATTTATTAAGCTACTGCTTTTCTTAATCTCAGTGGAGATATTTACTGATAAACAGCTACCTACGCAGCATGTTCATGTCGTTCTTAATGAGCTTTTATCTCTCTCCCCTCATGACAAATCAGATTCTTCTGAGGAGTTCCCAGTACATTATCCTTTCCCCTGTGTAATTAACTTAACAAGCTCCAGCTGTTTTTATTCTCAGAAGGTTTACTCCCTGATATACAGCTGCCTACCCCATTCGTAAGTGCCGATCAAAAATTAGCTTTTTTCTCTGTTTCCCTCACCAAAATCCAGATCCTTTTGGGGAGTTACCAGTACAGTAACCATACCAGGAGGTACTTAGTTTATTAAGCTACTGCTTTTCTTAATCTCAGTGGAGATATTTACTGATAAACAGGTACCTACGCAGCATGTTCATGTCGTTCATAAATGAGCTTTTATCTCTCTCCCCTCACCACAAATCAGATTCTTCTGAGGAGTTCCCAGTACATTATCCTTTCCCCTGTGTAATTACTTTAAGAAGCTCCAGCTGTTTTTATTCTCAGAAGGTTTACTCCTGTTATACAGCTGCCTACCCCCTTCGTAAGTGCAGGTCCTAAATGAGCTTTTTTCTCTGTTCCCTCACCACAATCCAGATTCTTTTGGGGAGTTACAGTACAGTAACCATACCAGGAAGTACTTAATTTATTAAGCTACTGCTTTTCTTAATCTCAGTGGAGATATTTACTGATAAACAGCTACCAACGCAGCATGTTCATGTCGTTCTTAAATGAGCTTTTATCTCTCTCCCCTCACCAACAAATCAGATTCTTCTGAGGAGTTTACAGTACTTTATCCTTTCACCTGTGTAATTACCTTAACAAGCTCCAGCTGTTTTTATTCTCAGAAGGTTTACTCCCTGATATACAGCTGCCTACCTCCTTCGTAAGTGCAGGTGCTAATGTGCTTTTTTCTCTGTTCCCTCACCACAATCCAGATTCTTTTGGGGAGTTACCAGTACAGTAACCATACCAGGAAGTACTTAATTTATTAAGCTACTGATTTTCTTAATCTCAGTGGATTTATTTACTGATAAACAGCTACCTACGCTGCATGTTCATGTCGTTCCTAAATGAGCTTTTATCTCTCTCCCCTCACTACAAATCAGATTCTTCTGAGGAGTTCCCAGTACATTATCCTTTCCCCAGTGTAATTACCTTAACAAGCTCCAGCTGTTTTTATTCTCAGAAGGTTTACTCCCTGATATACTGCTGCCTACCCCCTTCGTAAGTGCAGGTCCTAAATGAGCTTTTTTCTCTGTTCCCTCACCACAATCCAGATTCTTTTAGGGAGTTACCAGTACAGTAACCATACCAGGAAGTACTTAATTTATTAAGCTACTGCTTTTCTTAATCTCAGTGGAGATATTTACTGATAAACAGCTACCTACGCAGCAGGTTCACGTCGTTCCTAAATGAGCTTTTATCTCTCTCCCCTCACCACAAATCAGATTCTTCTGAGGAGTTCCCAGTACATTATACTTTCCCCTATGTAATTACCTTAACAAGCTCCAGCTGTTTTTATTCTCAGAAGGTTTACTCCCTGATATACAGCTGCCTACCCCCTTCGTAAGTGCAGGTCGTAAATGAGCTTTTTTCTCTGTTCCCTCACCACAATCCAGATTCTTTTGGGGAGTTACCAGTACAGTAACCATACCAGAAAGTACTGAATTTATTAAGCTACTGCTTTTCTTAATCTCAGTGGAGATATTTACTGATAAACAGCTACCTACGCAGCACGTTCATGTCGTTCCTAAATGAGCTTTCATCTCTCTCCCCTCACCAACAAATCAAATTCTTCTGAGGAGTTTACAGTACTTTATCCTTTCACCTGTGTAATTACCTTAACAAGCTCCAGCTGTTTTTATTCTCAGAAGGGATACTCCCTGATATACAGCTGCCTAACCCTTCGTAAGTGCAGGTAATAAATGAGCTTTTTTCTCTGTTCCCTCAACACAATTGAGATTGTTTTGGGGAGTTACCAGTACAGTCACCATACCAGGAAGTACTTAATTTATTAAGCTACTGCTTTTCTTAATCTCAGTCGAGATATTTACTGATAAACAGCTACGTATGCAGCATGTTCATGTCGTTCCTAAGTGAGCTTTTATCTCTCTCCCCTCACCACAAATCAGATTCTTCTGAGGAGTTCCCAGTACATTATCCTTTCCCCTGTGTAATTACCTTAACAAGCTCCAGCTGTTTTTATTCTCAGAAGGTTTAGTCCCTGATATAGAGCTGCCTACCCCTTCGTAAGTGCAGGTCCAAAATGAGGTTTTTTCTCTGTTCCCTCACCACAATCCTGGTTCTTTTGGGGAGTTACCAGTACAGTAACCATACCAGAAAGTACTTAATTTATTAAGCTACTGCTTTTCTTAATCTCAGTGGAGATATTTACTGATAAACAGCTACCTAAGCAGCATGTTCATGTCGTTCTTAATGAGCTTTTATCTCTCTCCCCTCATGACAAATCAGATTCTCCTGAGGAGTTCCCAGTACATTATCCTATCCCCTGTGTAATTAACTTAACAAGCTCCAGCTGTTTTTATTCTCAGAAGGTTTACTCCCTGATATACAGCTGCCTACCTCCTTCGTAACTGCAGGTCCTAAATGTGCTTTTTTCTTTGTTCCCTCACCACAATCCAGATTCTTTTGGGGAGTTACCAGTACAGTAACCATACCATGAAGTAATTAATTTATTAAGCTACTGATTTTCTTAATCTCAGTGGATTTATTTACTGATAAACAGCTACCTACGCTGCATGTTCATGTCGTTCCTAAATGAGCTTTTATCTCTCTCCCCTCACCACAAATCAGATTCTTCTGAGGAGTTCCCAGTACACTATCCTTTCCCCTGTGTAATTACCTTAACAAGCTCCAGCTGTTTTTATTCTCAGAAGGTTTACTCCCTGATATACTGCTGCCTACCCCCATCGTAAGTGCAGGTCCTAAATGAGCTTTTTTCTCTGTTCCCTCACCACAATCCAGATTCTTTTAGGGAGTTACCAGTACAGTAACCATACCAGGAAGTACTTAATTTATTAAGCTACTGCTTTTCTTAATCTCAGTGGAGATATTTACTGATAAACAGCTACCTACGCAGCAGGTTCACGTCGTTCCTAAATGAGCTTTTATCTCTCTCCCCTCACCACAAATCAGATTCTTCTGAGGAGTTCCCAGTACATTATCCTTTCCCCTGTGTAATTACCTTAAGAAGCTCCAGCTATTTTTATTCTCAGAAGGTTTACTCCCTGATATACTGCTGCCTACCCCCTTCGTAAGTGCAGGTCGTAAATGAGCTTTTTTCTCTGTTCCCTCACCACAATCCAGATTCTTTTGGGGAGTTACCAGTACAGTAACCATACCAGAAAGTACTGCATTTATTAAGCTACTGCTTTTCTTAATCTCAGTGGAGATATTTACTGATAAACAGCTACCTACACAGCATGTTCATGTCGTTCCTAAATGAGCTTTCATCTCTCTCCCCTCACCAACAAATCAAATTCTTCTGAGAGTTTACAGTACTTTATCCTTTCACCTGTGTAATTACCTTAACAAGCTCCAGCTGTTTTTATTCTCAGAAGGGATACTCCCTGATATACAGCTGCCTAACCCTTCGTAAGTGCAGGTCCTAAATGAGCTTTTTTCTCTGTTCCCTCAACACAATTGAGATTCTTTTGGGGAGTTACCAGTACAGTCACCATACCAGGAAGTACTTAATTTATTAAGCTACTGCTTTTCTTAATCTCAGTCGAGATATTTACTGATAAACAGCTACGTATGCAGCATGTTCATGTCGTTCCTAAATGAGCTTTTATCTCTCTCCCTCACCACAAATCAGATTCTTCTGAGGAGTTCCCAGTACATTATCCTTTCCCCTGTGTAATTACCTTAACAAGCTCCAGCTGTTTTTATTCTCAGAAGGTTTAGTCCCTGATATAGAGCTGCCTACCCCCTTCGTAAGTGCAGGTCCAAAATGAGTTTTTTTCTCTGTTCCCTCACCACAATCCTGGTTCTTTTGGGGAGTTACCAGTACAGTAACCATACCAGAAAGTACTTAATTTATTAAGCTACTGCTTTTCTTAATCTCAGTGGAGATATTTACTGATAAACAGCTACCTACGCAGCATGTTCATGTCGTTCTTAATGAGCTTTTATCTCTCTCCCTCATGACAAATCAGATTCTCCTGAGGAGTTCCCAGTACATTATCCTTTCCCCTGTGTAATTAACTTAACAAGCTCCAGCTGTTTTTATTCTCAGAAGGTTTACTCCCTGATATACAGTTGCCTACCCCATTCGTAAGTGCCGATCATAAATTAGCTTTTTTCTCTGTTCCCTCACCACAATCCAGATCCTTTTGGGGAGTTACCAGTACAGTAACCATACCAGGAAGTACTTAGTTTATTAAGCTACTGCTTTTCTTAATCTCAGTGGAGATATTTACTGATAAACAGCTACCTACGCAGCATGTTCATGTCCTTCTTAAATGAGCTTTTATCTCTCTCCCCTCACCAACAAATCAGATTCTTCTGAGGAGTTTACAGTACTTTATCCTTTCACTGTGTAATTACCTTAACAAGCTCAGCTGTTTTTATTCTCAGAAGGTTTACTCCCTGATATACAGCTGCCTACCCCCTTCGTAAGTGCACGTCCTAAATGTGCTTTTTTTCTCTGTTCCCTCACCACAATCCAGATTCTTTTGGGGAGTTACCAGTACAGTAACCATACCAGGAAGTACTTAATTTATTAAGCTACTGCTTTTCTTAATCTCAGTGGAGATATTTACTGATAAACAGCTACCTACGCAGCATGCTCATGTCGTTCCTATATGAGCTTTTATCTCTCTCCCCTCACCACAAATCAGATTCTTCTGAGGAGTTCCCAGTACATTTTCCTTTCCCCTGTGTAATTAACTTAACAAGCTCCAGCTGTTTTTATTCTCCGAAGGTTTACTCCCTGATAAACAGCTGCCTACCCCTTCGTAAGTGCAGGTCCTAAATGAGCTTTTTTCTCTGTTCCCTTACCACAATCCAGATTCTTTTGGGGAGTTACCAGTACAGTAACCATACCAGGAAGTACTTAATGTATTAAGCTACTGCTTTTCTTAATCTCAGTGGAGATATTTACTGATAAACAGCTACCTACGCAGCATGTTCATGTCGTTCCTAAATGAGCTTTTATCTCTCTCCCCTCACCACAAATCAGATTCTTCTGAGGAGTTCCCAGTACATTATCCTTTCCCCTGTGTAATTACCTTAAAAAGCTCCAGCTATTTTTATTCTCAGAAGGTTTATTCCCTGATATACAGCTGCCTACCCCCTTCGTAAGTGCAGGTCCTAAATGAGCTGTTTTCTCTGTTCCCTCACCACAATCCAGATTCTTTTGGGGAGTTACCAGTACAGAAACCATACCAGAAAGTACTGAATTTATTAAGCTACTGCTTTTCTTAATCTCAATGGAGATATTTACTGACAAACAGCTACCTACGCAGCATGTTCATGTGGTTCCTAAATGAGCTTTCATCTCTCTCCCCTCACCAACAAATCAAATTCTTCTGAGGAGTTTACTGGGTAGGTGGGTACTTTATCCTTTCACCTGTGTAATTACCTTAACAAGCTCCAGCTGTTTTTATTCTCAGAAGGTTTACTCCCTGATATACAGCTGCCTACCCCCTTCGTAAGTGCAGGTCCTAAATATGCTTTTTTCTCTGTTCCCTCACCACAATCCAGATTCTTTTGGGGAGTTACCAGTACAGTATCCATACCAGGAAGTACTTAATTTATTAAGCTACTGATTTTCTTAATCTCAGTGGATTTATTTGCTGATAAACAGCTACCTACGCTGCATGTTCATGTCGTTCCTAAATGAGCTTTTATCTCTCTCCCCTCACCACAAATCAGATTCTTCTGAGGAGTTCCCAGTACATTATCCTTTCCCCTGTGTAATTACCTTAACAAACTCCAGCTGTTTTTATTCTCAGAAGGTTTACTCCCTGATATACTGCTGCCTACCCCCTTCGTAAGTGCAGGTCCTAAATGAGCTTTTTTCTCTGTTCCCTCACCACAATCCAGATTCTTTTGGGGAGTTACCAGTACAGTAACCATACCAGGAAGTACTTAATTTATTAAGCTACTGGTTTTCTTAATCTGAGTGGAGATATTTACTGATAAACAGTTATTTATGCAGCATTTTCATGTCGTTCCTAAATGAGCTTTTATCTCTCTCCCCTCACCACAAATCAGATTCTTCTGAGGAGTTCCCAGTACATTTTCCTTTCCCCTGTGTAATTAACTTAACAAGCTCCAGCTGTTTTTATTCTCCGAAGGTTTACTCCCTGATAAACAGCTGCCTACCTCCTTCGTAAGTGCAGGTCCTAAATGAGCTTTTTTCTCTGTTCCCTCACCACAATCCAGATTCTTTTGGGGAGTTACCAGTACAGTAACCATACCAGGAAGTACTTAATTTATTAAGCTACTTCTTTTCTTAATCTCAGTGGAGATATTTACTGTTAAACAGCTACCTACTCAGCATGTTCATGTCGTTCCTAAATGAGCTTTTATCTCTCTCCCCTCACCAAAAATCAGATTCTTCTGAGGAGTTCCCAGGACATTATCCGATCCCCTGTGTAATTACCTTAACAAACTCCAGCTGTTTTTATTCTCAGAAGCTTTACTCCCTGATATACAGGTGCCTAACCCTTTCGGAAGTGCAGGTCATAAATGAGCTTTTTTCTCTGTTCCCTCAGCACAATCCAGATTCTTTTGGGGAGTTACCAGTAGAGTAACCATACCAGGAAGTACTTAATTTATTAAGCTACTGCTTTTCTTAATCTCAGTGAGATATTTACTGATAAACAGCTACGTACGCAGCATGTTCATGTCGTTCCTAAATGAGCTTTTATCTCTCTCACCTCACCACAAATCAGATTCTTCTGATGAGTTCCCAGTACACTATCCTTTCCCCTGTGTAATTACCTTAACAAGCTCCAGCTGTTTTATTCTCAGAAGGTTTACTCCTTGATATACAACTGCCTACACCCTTCGTATGTGCAGGTCATAAATGAGCTTTTTTCTCTGTTCCCTCAACAAAATCCAGATTCTTTTGGGAAGTTACCAGTACACTATCCTTTCCCCTGTGTAATTACCTTCACAAGCTCCAGCTGTTTTTATTCTCAGAAGGTTTACTCCCTGATATACAACTGCCTACCCACGTCGTAAGTGCAGGTCCTTAATGAGCTTTTTCTCTGTTCCCTCACAACAATCCAGACTCTTTTTGGAGTTACCAGTACAGTAACCATATCAGGGAATAGTTAATTTATTAAGCTACTGCTTTTCTTAATCTCAGTGGAGATATTTACTGATAAACAGCTACCTACGCAGCATGTTCACGTCGTTCATGAATGAGCTTTTATCTCTCTCCCCTCACCACAATCAGATTCTTCTGAGGAGTTCCCAGTACATTATCCTTTCCCTGTGTAATTACCTTAACAAGCTCAGCTGTTTTTATTCTCAGAAGTTTTACTCCCTGATATACAGCTGCCTACCCCTTCGTAAGTGCAGGTCCTAAATGAGCTTTTTTCTCTGTTCCTCACCACAATCCAGATTCTTTTGGGAGTTACCAGTACAGTAACCATACCAGGAAGTACTTAATTTATTAAGCTACTGCTTTTCTTATCTCAGTGGAGATATTTACTGATAAACAGCTACCTACGCAGCATGTTCATGTCGTTCCTAAATGAGCTTTTATCTCTCTCCCCTCACCACAAATCAGATTCTTCTGAGGAGTTCCAGTACATTTTCCTTTCCCCTGTGTAATTAACTTAACAAGCTCCAGCTGTTTTTATTCTCCGAAGGTTTACTCCCTGATAAACAGCTGCCTACCCCCTTCGTAAGTGCAGGTCCTAAATGAGCTTTTTTCTCTGTTCCCTCACCACAATCCACATTCTTTTGGGGAGTTACCAGTACAGTAACCATACCAGGAATTACTTAATTTATCAAGATACTACTTTTCTTAATCTCAGTGGAGATATTTACTGATAAACAGCTACCTACCCAACATGTTCATGTCGTTCCTAAATGAGCTTTTATCTCTCTCCCCTCATCACAAATCAGATCTTCTGAGGAGTTCCCAGTACATTATCCTTTCCCCTGTGTAATTACCTTAACAAGCTCCAGCTGTTTTTATTCTCAGAAGGTTTACTCCCTGATATACAGCTGCCTACCCCCTTCGTAAGTGCCGATCATAATTAGCTTTTTTCTCTGTTCCCTCACCACAATCCAGATTCTTTTGGGGATGTTACCAGTACAGTAACCATACCAGGAAGTACTTAGTTTATTAAGCTACTCCTTTTCTTAATCTCAGTGGAGATATTTACTGATAAACAGCTACGTACGCAGCATGTTCATGTCGTTCATAAATGAGCTTTTATTTCTCTCCCCTCACCACAATCAGATTCTTCTGAGGAGTTCCCAGTACATTATCCTTTCCCTGTGTAATTACCTTAAGAAGCTCCAGCTATTTTTATTCTCAGAAGTTTACTCCCTGATATACAGCTGCCTACCCCTTCGTAAGTGCAGTCCTAAATGAGCTTTTTTCTCTGTTCCCTCACCACAATCCAGATTCTTTTGGGGAGTTACCAGTACAGTAACCATACCAGAAAGTACTGAATTTATTAAGCTACTGCTTTTCTTAATCTCAGTGGAGATATTTAATGATAAACAGCTACCTACGCAGCATGTTCATGTCGTTCCTAAATGAGCTTTCATCTCTCTCCCCTCACCAACAAATCAAATTCTTCTGAGGAGTTTACAGTACTTTATCCTTTCACCTGTGTAATTACCTTAACAAGCTCCAGCTGTTTTTATTCTCAGAAGGGATACTCCCTGATATACAGCTGCCTAACCCTTCATAAGTGCCGGTCCTAATGAGCTTTTTTCTCTGTTCCCTCAACACAATTGAGATTCTTTTGGGGAGTTACCAGTACAGTCACCATACCAGGAAGTACTTAATTTATTAAGCTACTGCTTTTCTTAATCTCAGTGGAGATATTTACTGATAAACAGCTACGTATGCAGCATGTTCATGTCGTTCCTAAATGAGCTTTTATCTCTCCCCCCTCACCACACATCAGATTCTTCTGTAGTAGTTCCCAGTACATTATCCTTTCCCCTGTGTAATTACCTTAACAAGCTCCAGCTGTTTTTATTCTCAGAAGGTTTAGTCCCTGATATAGAGCTGCCTACCCCCTTCGTAAGTGCAGGTCCAAAATGAGGTTTTTTCTCTGTTCCCTCACCACAATCCTGGTTCTTTTGGGGAGTTACCAGTACAGTAACCATACCAGAAAGTACTTAATTTATTAAGCTACTGCTTTTCTTAATCTCAGTGGAGATACTTACTGATAAACAGCTACCTACGCAGCATGTTCATGTCGTTCTTAATGAGCTTTTATCTCTCTACCCTCATGAAAAATCAGATTCTACTGAGGAGTTCCCAGTACATTATCCTTTCCCCTATGTAATTAACTTAACAAGCTCCAGCTGTTTTTATTCTCAGAAGCTTTACTCCCTGATATACAGCTGCCTACCCCTTCGTAAGTGCCGATCATAAATTAGCTTTTTTCTCTGTTCCCTCACCACATTCCAGATCCTTTTGGGGAGTTACCAGTACAGTAACCATACAGGAAGTACTTAGTTTATTAAGCTACTGCTTTTCTTAATCTCAGTGGAGATATTTACTGATAAACAGCTACCTACGCAGCATGATTATGTGGTTCATAAATGAGCTTTTATCTCTCTCCCCTCACCACAAATCAGATTCTTCTGAGGAGTTCCCAGTACATTATCCTTTCCCCTGTGTAATTACTTTAAGAAGCTCCAGCTGTTTTTATTCTCAGAAGGTTTACTCCCTGTTATACAGCTGCCTACCCCCTTCGTAAGTGCAGGCCCTAAATGAGCTTTTTTCTCTGTTCCCTCACCACAATCCAGATTCTTTTGGGGAGTTACCAGTACAGTAACCATACCAGGAAGTACTTAATTTATTAAGCTACTGCTTTTCTTAATCTCAGTGGAGATATTTTCTGATAAACAGCTACCTACGCAGCACGTTCATGTCCTTTTTAAATGAGCTTTTATCTCTCTCCCCTCACCAACAAATCAGATTCTTCTGAGGAGTTTACAGTACTTTATCCTTTCACCTGTGTAATTACCTTAAAAAGCTCCAGCTGTTTTTATCTCTGAAGGTTTCCTCCCTTGATATACACCTGCCTACCCCTTCGTAAGTCCAGTCCTAAATGTGCTTTTTTCTCTGTTCCCTCACCACAATCCAGATTCTTTTGGGGAGTTACCAGTACAGTAACCATACCAGGAAGTACTTAATTTATTAAGCTACTGATTTTCTTAATCTCAGTGGATTTATTTACTGATAAACAGCTACCTACGCTGCATGTTCATGTCGTTCCTAAATGAGCTTTTATCTCTCTCCCCTCACCACAAATCAGATTCTTCTGAGGAGTTCCCAGTACATTATCCTTTCCCCTGTGTAATTACCTTAACAAGCTCCAGCTTTTTTTATTCTCAGAAGGTTTACTCCCTGATATACTGCTGCCAACCCCCTTCGTAAGTGCAGGTCCTAAATGAGCTTTTTTCTCTGTTCACTCACCACAATCCAGATTCTTTTAGGAGTTACCAGTACAGTAACCATACCAGGAAGTACTTAATTTATTAAGCTACTGCTTTCTTAATCTCAGTGGAGACATTTACTGATAAACAGCTACCTACGCAGCATGTTCACGTCGTTCCTAAATGAGCTTTTATCTCTCTCCCCTCACCGCCAAATCAGATTCTTCTGAGGAGTTCCCAGTACATTATCCTTTCCCCTGTGTAATTACCTTAACAAGCTCCAGCTGTTTTTATTCTCAGAAGTTTTACTCCCTGATATACTGCTGCCTACCCCCTTCGTAAGTGCAGGTCCTAAATGAGCTTTTTTCTCTGTTCCCTCACCACAATCCAGATTCTTTTGGGGAGTTACCAGTACAGTAACCAAACCAGGAATTACTTAATTTATTAAGCTACTGCTTTTCTTAATCTCAGTGGAGATATTTACTGATAAACAGCTACCTACGCAGCATGTGCATGTCGTTCCTAAATGAGCTTTTATCTCTCTCCCCTCACCACAAATCAGATTCTTCTGAGGAGTTCCAGTACATTATCCTTTCCCCTGTGTAATTACCTTAACAAGCTCCAGCTGTTTTTATTCTCAGAAGGTTTACTCCCTGATAAACAGCTGCCTACCCCCTTCGTAAGTGCGATCATAAATTAGCTTTTTTCTCTGTTCCCTCACCACAATCCAGATTCTTTTGGGGAGTTACCAGTACAGTAACCATACCAGGAAGTACTTAGTTTATTAAGCTACTCCTTTCTTAATCTCAGTGGAGATATTTACTGATAAACAGCTACCTACGCAGCATGTTCATGTCGTTCATAAATGAGCTTTTATTTCTCTCCCCTCACCACAAATCAGATTCTTCTGAGGAGTTCCCAGTACATTATCCTTTCCCCTGTGTAATTACCTTAAGAAGCTCCAGCTATTTTTATTCTCAGAAGGTTTACTCCCTGATATACAGCTGCCTAACCCCTTCGTAAGTGCAGGTCCTAATGAGCTTTTTTCTCTGTTCCCTCACCACAATCCAGATTCTTTTGGGGAGTTACCAGTACAGTAACCATACCAGGAAGTACTTAATTTATTAAGCTACTGCTTTTCTTAATCTCAGTGGAGATATTTACTGATAAACAGCTACCTACGCAGCATGTTCATGTCGTTCCTATATGAGCTTTTATCTCTCTCCCCTCACCACAAATCAGATTCTTCTGAGGAGTTCCAGTACATTTTCCTTTCCCCTGTGTAATTAACTTAACAAGCTCCAGCTGTTTTTATTCTCCGAAGGTTTACTCCTGATTAACAGCTGCCTACCCCCTTCGTAAGTGCAGGTCCTAAATGAGCTTTTTTCTCTGTTCCCTCACCACAATCCAGATTCCTTTGGGGAGTTACCAGTACAGTAACCATACAGGAAGTACTTAATTTATTAAGCTACTGCTTTTCTTAATCTCAGTGGAGATATTTACTGATAAACAGCTACCTACGCAGCATGTTCATGTCGTTCCTAAATGAGCTTTTATCTCTCTCCCCTCACCACAAATCAGATTCTTCTGAGGAGTTCCCAGTACATTATCCTTTCCCTGTGTAATTACCTTAACAAGCTCCAGCTGTTTTTATTCTCAGAAGGTTTACTCCCTGATATACAGCTGCCTACCCCCTTCGTAAGTGCCGATCATAAATTAGCTTTTTTCTCTGTTCCCTCACCACAATCCAGATTCTTTTGGGGAGTTACCAGTACAGTAACCATACCAGGAAGTAATTAGTTTATTAAGCTACTCCTTTTCTTAATCTCAGTGGAGATATTTACTGATAAACAGCTACCTACGCAGCATGTTCATGTCGTTCATAAATGAGCTTTTATTTCGCTCCCTCACCACAAATCAGATTCTTCTGAGGAGTTCCAGTACATTATCCTTTCCCCTGTGTAATTACCTGAAAAAGCTCCAGCTATTTTTATTCTCAGAAGGTTTATTCCCTGATATACAGCTGCCTACCCCCTTCGTAAGTGCAGGTCCTAAATGAGCTTTTTTCTCTGTTCCCTCACCACAATCCAGATTCTTTTGGGGAGTTACCAGTACAGAAACCATACCAGAAAGTACTGAATTTATTAAGCTACTGCTTTTCTTAATCTCAGTGGAGATATTTACTGATAAACAGCTACCTACGCAGCATGTTCATGTGGTTCCTAAATGAGCTTTCATCTCTCTCCCCTCACCAACAAATCAAATTCTCCTGAGGAGTTTACAGTAACTTTATCCTTTCACCTGTGTAATTACCGTAACAAGCTCCAGCTGTTTTTATTCTCAGAAGGTTTACTTCCCGATATACAGCTGCCTACCTCCTTCGTAAGTGCAGGTCCTAAATAAGCTTTTTTCTCTGTTCCCTCACCACAATCCAGATTCTTTTGGGGAGTTACCAGTACAGTAACCATACCAGGAAGTACTTAATTTATTAAGCTACTGATTTTCTTAATCTCAGTGGATTTATTTGCTGATAAACAGCTACCTACGCTGCATGTTCATGTCGTTCCTAAATGAGCTTTTATCTCTCTCACCTCACCACAAATCAGATTCTTCTGATGAGTTCCCAGTACACTATCCTTTCCCCCTGTGTAATTACCTTAACAAGCTCCAGCCGTTTTATTCTCAGAGGGTTTACTCCCTTATATACAACTGCCTACCCCCTTCGTAAGTGCAGGTCATAAATGAGCTTTTTTCTCTGTTCCCTCACCAAAATCCAGATTCTTTTGGAAGTTACCAGTACACTATCCTTTCCCCTGTGTAATTACCTTCACAAGCTCCAGCTGTTTTTATTCTCAGAAGGTTTACTCCCTGATATACAACTGCCTACCCACTTCGTAAGTGCAGGTCCTAAATGAGCTTTTTTCTCTTTTCCCTCACCACAATCCAGATTCTTTTGGGGAGTTACCCGTACAGTAACCATACCAGGAGAGTACTTAATTTATTAAGCTACTGCTTTTCTTAAACTCAGTGGAGATATTTACTGATAAACAGCTACGTACGCAGCATGTTAATGTCGTTCCTAAATGAGCTTTTATCTCTCTGCCCTCACCAGAAATCAGATTCTTCTGAGGAGTTCCCAGTACATTATCGTTTCCCCTGTGTAATTATCTTAACAAGCTCCAGCTGTTTTTATTCTCAGAATGTTTACTCCCTGATATACAGCTGCCTACCCCTTTCGTAAGTTCAGGTCCTAAATGAGGTTTTTTCTCTGTTCCCTCACCACAATCTAGGTTCTTTTGGGGAGTTACAGTACAGTAACCATACCAGGAAGTACTTAATTTATTAAGCTACTGCTTTTTCTTAATCTCAGTGGAGATATTTACTGATAAACAGCTACCTACGCAGCATGTTCATGTCGTTCCTAAATAAGCTTTTATCTCTCTCCCCTCACCACAAATCTGATTCTTCTGAGGAGTTTCCAGTACATTATCCTTTCCCCTGTGTAATTACCTTAACAAGCTCCGGCTGTTTTTATTCTCAGAAGGTATACTGCCTGATATACAGCTGCCTACCCCCTTCGTAAGTGACGGTCCTAAATGAGCTTTTTTCTCTGTTCCCCTCACCACAATCCAGATTCTTTTGGGGAGTTACAAGTACAGTAACCATACCAGGAAGTACCTAATTTATTAAGATACTGCTTTTCTTAATCTCATTGGAGATATTTACTGATAAACAGCTACCTACGCAGCATGTTCATGTAGTTCCCTAAATGAGCTTATTTCTCTGTTCCCTCACCACAATCCAGATTCTTTTGTGGAGTTACCAGTACAGTATCCATACCAGGCAGTACTTAATTTATTAAGCTATTGCTTTTCTTAAACTCATTGGAGATATTTTACTGATAAACAGCTACCTACGCAGCATGTTCATGTCGTTCCTAAATGAGCTTTTATCTCTCTCCCCTCACCAAAAATTAGAATCTTCTGAGGAGTTTCCAGTACATTATCCTTTCCCCTGTGTAATTACCTTAACAAGCTCCAGCTGTTTTTATTCTCAGAAGGTTTACTCCCTGATATACACCGGCCCTACCCCCTACGTAAGTGCAGGTCCTATATGAGCTTTTTTCTCTGTTCCCTCACCACAATCCAGGATCTTTTGGGGAGTTACCAGTACAGTAACCATACCAGGAAGTACTTAATTTATTAAGCTACTGCTTTTCTTAATCTCAGTGGAGATATTTACTGATAAACAGCTACCTACGCAGCATGTTCATGTCGTTCCTAAATGAGCTTTTATCTCGTTCCCCTCACGACAAATCAGATTCTTCTGAGGAGTTCCCAGTACATTATCCTTTCCCCTGTGTAAATACCTTAACAAGCTCCAGCTGTTTTTATTCTCAGAAGGTTTACTCCCTGATATACAGCTGCCTACCCCCTTCGTAAGTGCCGATCATAAATTAGCTTTTTTCTCTGTTCCCTCACCACAATCCAGATTCTTTTGGGGAGTTACCAGTACAGTAACCATACCAGGAAGTACTTAGTTTATTAAGCTACTGCTTTTCTTAATCTCAGTGGAGATATTTACTGATAAACAGCTACCTACGCAGCATGTTCATGTCGTTCTTAATGAGCTTTTATCTCTCTCCCCTCACCACAAATCAGATTCTTCTGAGGAGTTCCCAGTACATTATCCTTTCCCCTGTGTAATTACCTTAACAAGCTCCAGCTCTTTTTATTCTCAGAAGGTTTACTCCCTGATATACAGCTGCCTACCCATTTCGTAAGTGCAGGTCCTAAATGAGATTTTCTCTCTGTTCCCTCACCACAATCCAGATTCTTTTGGGGAGTTACCAGTAGAGTAACCATACCAGGAAGTACTTAATTTATTAAGCTACAGCTTTTCTTAATCTCAGTGGAGATATTTACTGATAAACAGCTACCTACGCAGCATGTTCATGTCGTTCCTAAATGAGCTTTTTTCTCTGTTCCCTCACCACAATCCAGATTCTTTTGGGGAGTTACCATTACAATATCCATAGCAGGAAGTACTTAATTTATTAAGCTACTGATTTTCTTAATCTCAGTGGAGATATTTACTGATAAACAGCTACCTACGCAGCATGTACTTGTCGTTCCTAAATGAGCTTTTATCTCTCTCCCCTCACGACAAATCAGATTCTTCTGAGGAGTTCCCAGTACATTATCCTTTCCCCTGTGTAATTACCTTAACAAGCTCCAGCTGTTTTTATTCTCAGAAGGTTTACTCCCTGATATACAGCTGCCTACCCCCTCGTAAGTGCAGGTCCTAAATGAGCTTTTTTCTCTGTTCCCTCACCACAATCCAGATTCTTTTGGGGAGTTACCAGCACAGTAACCATACCAGGAATTACTTAATTTATTAAGCTACTGCTTTTCTTAATCTCAGTGGAGATATTTACTGATAAACAGCTAGGTACGCAGCATGTTCATGTCGTTCCTAAATGAGCTTTTATCTCTCTCACCTCACCACAAATCAGATTCTTCTGATGAGTTCCCAGTACACTATCCTTTCCCCTGTGTAATTACCTTAACAAGCTCCAGCTGTTTTATTCTCAGAAGGTTTACTCCACGATATACAACTGCCTACCCCCTTCGTAAGTGCAGTCATAAATGAGCTTTTTTCTCTGTTCCCTCACCAAAATCCAGATTCTTTTGGGAAGTTACAGTACACTATCCTTTCCCCTGTGTAATTACCTTCACAAGCTCCAGCTGTTTTTATTCTCAGAAGGTTTACTCCCTGATATACAACTGCCTACCCACTTCGTAAGTGCAGGTCCTAAATGAGCTTTTTCTCTTTTCCCTCACCACAATCCAGATTCTTTTGGGGAGTTACCAGTACAGTAACCATACCAGGAAGTACTTAATTTATTAAGCTACTGATTTTCTTAAACTCAGTGGAGATATTTACTGATAAACAGCTACGTACGCAGCATGTTCTTGTCGTTCCTAAATGAGCTTTTATCTCTCTCCCCTCACCACAAATCAGATTCTTCTGAGGACTTCCCAGTACATTTTCCATTCCCCTATGTAATTACCTTAACAAGCTCCAGCTGTTTTTATTCTCAGAAGGTTTACCCCCTGATATACAGCTGCCTACCCCCTTCGTAAGTGCAGGTCCTAAATGAGCTTTTTTCTCTGTTCCCTCACCACAATCCATATTCTTTTGGGGAGTTACCAGTACAGTATCCAAACCAGGAAGTACTTAATTTATTAAGCTACGGCTTTTCTTAATCTCAGTGGGGATATTTACTGATAACAGCTACCTACGCAGCATGTTCATGTCGTTCCTAAATGAGCTTTTATCTCTCTCCCTCACCACAAATCAGATTCTTCTGAGGAGTTCCAGTACATTATCCTTTCCCCTGTGTAATTACCTTAACGAGCTCCAGCTGTTTTTATTCTCAGAAGGTTTACTCCCTGATATACAGCTGTCTACCCCCTTCGTAAGTGCAGGTCTTAAATGAGCTTTTTTCTCTGTTCCCTCACCACAAATCAGATTCTTTTGGGGAGTTACCAGTACAGTAACCATACCAGGAAGTACTTAATTTATTAAGCTACTGCTTATCTTAATCTCAGTGGAGATATTTACTGATAAACAGCTACCTACGCAGCATGTTCATGTCGTTCATAAGTGAGCTTTTATCTCTCTCCCATCACCACAAATCAGATTCTTCTGAGGAGTTCCCAGTATATTATCCTTTCCCCTGTGCAATTAACTTAACAAGCTCCAGCTGTTTTTTTTCTCAGAAGGTTTACTCCCTGATATACAGCTGCCTACCCCCTTCGTAAGTGCAGGTCCAAAATGAGCTTTTTTCTCTGTTCCCTCACCACATTCCAGATTCTTTTGGGGGGTTACCAGTACAGTAACCATACCAGGAAGTACTTAATTTATTAATCTACTGCTTTTCTTAATTTCAGTGGAGATATTTACTGATAAACAGCTACCTACGCAGCATGTTCATGTCGTTCCTTAATGAGCTTTTATCTCTCTCCCCTCACCAAAAATCAGATTCTTCTGAGGAGTTCCCAGTACATTATCCTTTCCCCTGTGTAATTACCTTAACAAGCTCCAGCTGTTTTTATTCTCAGAAGGTTTACACCCTGATATAAAGCTGCCTACCCCCTTCGTAAGTGCAGGTCCTAAATGAGCTTTTTTCTCTGTTCCTTCACCACAATCCAGATTCTTTTGGGGAGTTACCAGTACAGTAACCATACCAGGAAGTACTTAATTTATTAAGCTACTGCTTTTCTTAATCTCAGTGGAGATAATTACTGATAAACAGCTACCTACGCAGCATGTTCATGTCGTTCCTAAATGAGCTTTTATCTCTCTCCCCTCACCACAAATCAGATTCCTCTGAGGAGTTCCCAGTACATTTTCCATTCCCCTGTGTAATTACCTTAACAAGCTCCAGCTGTTTTTATTCCCAGAAGGGATACTCCCTGATAAAAGCTGCCTACTCAATTCGTAAGTGCAGGACCTAAATGAGCTTTTTTCTCCGTTCCCTCACCACAATCCAGATTCTTTTGGGGAGTTACCAGTACAGTAACCATACCAGGAAGTACTTAATTTATTAAGCTACTGCTTTTCTTAATCTCAGTGGAGATATTTACTGATAAACAGCTACCTAAGCAGCATGTTGATGTCGTTCCTAAATGAGCTTTTATCTCTCACCCCTCACCACAAATCAGATTCTTCTGAGGAGTTTCCAGTACATTATCCTTTCCCCTGTGTAATTACCTTAACAAGCTCCAGCTGTTTTTATTCTCAGAAGGTTTACTCCCTGATATACAGCTGCCTACCCCCTTCGTAAGTGCAGGTCCTAAATGAGCTTTTTTCTCTGTTCCCTCACCACAATCCAGATTCTTTTGGGGAGTTACCAGTACAGTATCCAAACCAGGAAGTACTTAATTTATTAAGCTACTGCTTTTCTTAAACTCAGTGGAGATATTTACTGATAAACAGCTACCTACGCAGCATGTTCATGTCGTTCCTAAATGAGCTTTTATCTCTCTCACCTCACCACAAATCAGATTCTTCTGATGAGTTCCCAGTACACTATCCTTTCCCCTGTGTAATTACCTTAACAAGCTCCAGCTGTTTTATTCTCAGAAGGTTTACTCCATGATATACAACTGCCTACCCCCTTCGTAAGTGCAGGTCATAAATGAGCTTTTTTCTCTGTTCCCTCACCACAATCCAGATTCTTTTGGGGAGTTACCAGTACAGTATCCAAACCAGGAAGTACTTAATTTATTAAGCTACTGCTTTTCTTAAACTCAGTGGAGATATTTACTGATAAACAGCTACCTACGCAGCATGTTCATGTCGTTCCTAAAAGAGCTTTTATCTCTCTCCCCTCACCACAAATCAGATTCTTCTGAGGAGTTCCCAGTGCATTAACCTTTCCCCTGTGTAATTACCTTAACAAACTCCAGCTGTTTTTATTCTCAGAAGGTTTACTCCCTGATATACAACTGCCTACCCCCTTCGTAAGTGCAGGTCCTAAAGGAGATTTTTTCTCTGTTCCCTCACCACAAACCAGATTCTTTTCTGGAGTTACCAGTACAGTAACCATACCAGGAAGTATTAATTTATTAAGCTACTGCTTTTCTTAATGTCAGTGGAGATATTTACTGATAAACTGCTACCTACGCAGCATGTTCATGTCGTTCCTAAATGAGCTTTTATCTCTCTCCCCTCACCACAAATCAGATTCTTCTGAGTAGTTCCCAGTACATTATCCTTTCCCCTGTGTAATTACCTTAACAAGCTCCAGCTGTTTTTATTCTCAGAAGGTTTCCTCCCTGATATACAGCTGCCTAACCCCTTCGTAAGTGCAGGTCCTAAATGAGCTTTTTTCTCTGTTCCCTCAGCACAATCCAGATTCTTTTGGGGAGTTACCAGTACAGTAACCATACCAGGAAGTACTTAATTTATTAAGCTACTGCTTTTCTTAATCTCATTGGAGATATTTACTGATAAACAGCTACCTACGCAGCATGTTCATGTCGTTCCTAAATGAGCTTTTATCTCTCTCCCCTCACCACAAATCACATACTTCTGAGGACTTCCTAGTACATTATCCTTTCCCCTGTGTAATTACCTTAACAAGCTCCAGCTGTTTTTATTCTCAGAAGGTTTACTCCCTGATATACAGTTGCCTACCCCTAGGTAAGTGCAGGTCTTAAATGAGCTTTTTTCTCTGTTCCCTCACCACAATCCAGATTCTTTTGGGGAGTTACCAGTACAGTAACCATACCAGGAAGTACTTAATTTATTAAGCTACTGCTTTTCTTAATCTCAGTGGAGATATATACTGATAAACAGCTACCTACGCAGCATGCTCATGTCGTTCCTAAATGAGCTTTTTTCGCTGTTCCCTCACCACAATCCAGATTCTTTTTGGGAGTTACCAGTACAGTATCCATACCAGGAAGTACTTAATTTGTTAAGCTACTGCTTTTCTTAATCTCAGTGGAGATATTTACTGATAAACAGCTACCTACGCAGCATGTTCATGTCGTTCCTAAATGAGCTTTTATCTCTCTCCCCTGACGACAAATCAGACTCTTCTGTGGAGTTCCCAGTACATTATGCTTTCCCCTGTGTAATTACCTTAACAAGCTCCAGCTGTTTTTTATTCTCAGAAGATTTACTCCCTGATATACAGCTGCCAACCCCCTTCGTAAGTGCAGGTCCTAAATGAACTTTTTTCTCTGATCCCTCACCACAATCCAGATTCTTGTGGGAAGTTACCAGTACAGTATCCATACCAGGAAGTACTTAATTTATTAAGCTACTGCTTTTCTTAATCTCAGTGGAGATATTTACTGATAAACAGCTACGTACGCAGCATGTTCATGTCGTTCCTAAATGAGCTTTTATCTCTCTCCCCTCACCACAAATTCAGATTCTTCTGAGGAGTTCCCAGTACATTATCCTTTCCCCTGTGTAATTACCTTAACAAGCTCCAGCTGTTTTTATTCTCAGAAGGTTTCCTCCCTGATATACAGCTGCCTACCCCCTTCATAAGTGCAGGTCCTAAATGAGCTTTTTTCTCTGTTCTCTCACCACAATCCAGATTCTTTAGGGGAGTTACCAGTACAGTAACCATACCAGGAAGTAATTAATTTATTAAGCTACTGCTTTTTCTTAATCTCAGTGGAGATATTTACTGATATACAGCTACCTACGCAGCATGTACATGTCGTTCCTAAATGAGCTTTTATCTATCTCCCCTCACCACAAATCAGATTCTTCTGAGCAGTTCCCAGTACATTATCCTTTCCCCTGTGTCATTACCTTAACAAGCTCCAGCTGTTTTTATTCTCAGAAGGTTTCCTCCCTGATATACAACTGCCTTACCCCTTCGTAAGTGCAGGTCCTAAATGAGCTTTTTTCTCTGTTCCCTCACCACAATCCAGATTGTTTTGGGGAGTTACCAGTACAGTAACCATAAGAGGAAGTACTTAATTTATTAAGCTACTGCTTTTCTTAATCTCAGTGGAGATATTTACTGATAAACAGCTACCTACGCACCATGTTCATGTCGTTCCTAAATGAGCTTTTATCTCTGTCCCCTTACCACAAATCAGATTCTTCTGAGGAGTTCCCAGTAGATTATCCTTTCCCCTGTGTAATTACCTTAACAAGCTCCAGCTGTTTTTATTCCCAGACGGTTTACTCCCTGATATACAGCTGCCTACCCCTTCATAAGAGCAGGTCCTAAATGAGCTTTTTTCTCTGTTCCCTCACCACAATCCAGATTCTTTGGGGAGTTACCAGTACAGTAACCATACCAGGAAGTACTTAATTTATTAAGCTACTGCTTTTCTTAATCTCAGTGGAGATATTTACTGATAAACAGCTACCTACGCAGCAGGTTCATGTCGTTCCTAAATGAGCTCTTTTCTCTGTTCCCTCACCACAATCCAGATTCTTTTGGGGAGTTACCAGTAGAGGAACCATACAGGAAGTACTTAATTTGTTAAGCTACTGCTTTTCTTAATCTCAGTGGAGATATTTTACTGATAAACAGCTACCTACGCAGCATGTTCATGTCGTTCCTAAATGACCTTTTATCTCTCTCCCCTCACCACAAATCAGATTCTTCTGAGGAGTTTCCAGTACATTATCCTTTCCCCTGTGTAATTACCTTAACAAGCTCCAGCTGTTTTTATTCTCAGAAGGTTTACCCCCTGATATACAGCTGCCTACCCCCTTCGTAAGTGCAGGTCCTAAATGAGCTTTTTTCTCTGTTCCCTCACCACAATCCATATTCTTTTGGGGAGTTACCAGTACAGTATCCAAACAGGAAGTACTTAATTTATTAAGCTACGGCTTTTCTTAATCTCAGTGGGGATATTTACTGATAAACAGCTACCTACGCAGCATGTTCATGTCGTTCCTAAATGAGCTTTTATCTCTCTCCCTCACCAAAAATCAGATTCTTCTGAGGAGTTCCCAGTACATTATCCTTTCCCCTGTGTCATTACCTTAACAAGCTCCAGCTGTTTTTATTCTCAGAAGGTTTCCTCCCTGATATACAACTGCCTTACCCCTTCGTAAGTGCAGGTCCTAAATGAGCTTTTTTCTCTGTTCCCTCACCACAATCCAGATTGTTTTGGGGAGTTACCAGTACAGTAACCATAAGAGGAAGTACTTAATTTATTAAGCTACTGCTTTTCTTAATCTCAGTGGAGATATTTACTGATAAACAGCTACCTACGCACCATGTTCATGTTGTTCCTAAATGAGCTTTTATCTCTGTCCCCTTACCACAAATCAGATTCTTCTGAGGAGTTCCCAGTAGATTATCCTTTCCCCTGTGTAATTACCTTAACAAGCTCCAGCTGTTTTTATTCCCAGACGGTTTACTCCCTGATATACAGCTGCCTACCCCCTTCATAAGAGCAGGTCCTAAATGAGCTTTTTTCTCTGTTCCCTCACCACAATCCAGATTCTTTGGGGAGTTACCAGTACAGTAACAATACCAGGAAGTACTTAATTTTTTAAGCTACTGCTTTTCTTAATCTCAGTGGAGATATTTACTGATAAACAGCTACCTACGCAGCATGTTCATGTCGTTCTTAAATGAGCTCTTTTCTCTGTTCCCTCACCACAATCCAGATTCTTTTGGGGAGTTACCAGTAGAGGAACCATACAGGAAGTACTTAATTTGTTAAGCTACTGCTTTTCTTAATATCAGTGGAGATATTTACTGATAAACAGCTACCTACGCAGCATGTTCATGTCGTTCCTAAATGACCTTTTATCTCTCTCCCCTCACCACAAATCAGATTCTTCTGAGGAGTTTCCAGTACATTATCCTTTCCCCTGTGTAATTACCTTAACAAGCTCCAGCTGTTTTTATTCTCAGAAGGTTTACCCCCTGATATACAGCTGTCTACCCCCTTCGTAAGTGCAGGTCTTAAATGAGCTTTTTTCTCTGTTCCCTCACCACAATCCAGATTCTTTTGGGGAGTTACCAGTACAGTAACCATACCAGGAAGTACTTAATTTATTAAGCTACTGCTTTTCTTAATCTCAGTGGAGATATTTACTGATAAACAGCTACCTACGCAGCATGTTCATGTCGTTCATAAGTGAGCTTTTATCTCTCTCCCATCACCACAAATCAGATTCTTCTGAGGAGTTCCCAGTATATTATCCTTTCCCCTGTGCAATTAACTTAACAAGCTCCAGCTGTTTTTTTTCTCAGAAGGTTTACTCCCTGATATACAGCTGCCTACCCCCTTCGTAAGTGCAGGTCCAAAATGAGCTTTTTTCTCTGTTCCCTCACCACAATCCAGATTCTTTTGGGGGGTTACCAGTACAGTAACCATACCAGGAAGTACTTAATTTATTAATCTACTGCTTTTCTTAATTTCAGTGGAGATATTTACTGATAAACAGCTACCTACGCAGCATGTTCATGTCGTTCCTAAATGAGCTTTTTATCTCTCTCCCCTCACCACAAATCAGATTCTTCTGAGGAGTTCCCAGTACATTATCCTTTCCCCTGTGTAATTACCTTAACAAGCTCCAGCTGTTTTTATTCTCAGAAGGTTTACACCCTGATATAAAGCTGCCTACCCCCTTCGTAAGTGCAGGTCCTAAATGAGCTTTTTTCTCTGTTCCTTCACCACAATCCAGATTCTTTTGGGGAGTTACCAGTACAGTAACCATACCAGGAAGTACTTAATTTATTAAGCTACTGCTTTTCTTAATCTCAGTGGAGATATTTACGGATAAACAGCTACCTACGCAGCATGTTCATGTCGTTCCTAAATGAGCTTTTATCTCTCTCCCCTCACCACAAATCAGATTCCTCTGAGGAGTTCCCAGTACATTTTCCATTCCCCTGTGTAAGTACCTTAACAAGCTCCAGCTGTTTTTATTCCCAGAAGGGATACTCCCTGATATAAAGCTGCCTACTCAATTCGTAAGTGCAGGACCTAAATGAGCTTTTTTCTCCGTTCCCTCACCACAATCCAGATTCTTTTGGGGAGTTACCAGTACAGTAACCATACCAGGAAGTACTTAATTTATTAAGCTACTGCTTTTCTTAATCTCAGTGGAGATATTTACTGATAAAAAGCTACCTAAGCAGCATGTTGATGTCGTTCCTAAATGAGCTTTTATCTCTCTCCCCTCACCACAAATCAGATTCTTCTGAGGAGTTTCCAGTACATTATCCTTTCCCCTGTGTATATTACCTTAACAAGCTCCAGCTGTTTTTATTCTCAGAAGGTATACTCCCTGATATACAGCTGCCTACCCCCTTCGTAAGCGCAGGTCCTAAATGAGCTTTTTTCTCTGTTCCCTCACCACAATCCAGATTCTTTTGGGGAGTTACCAGTACAGTATCCAAACCAGGAAGTACTTAATTTATTAAGCTACTGCTTTTCTTAAACTCAGTGGAGATATTTACTGATAAACAGCTACCTACGCAGCATGTTCATGTCGTTCCTAAAAGAGCTTTTATCTCTCTCCCCTCACCACAAATCAGATTCTTCTGAGGAGTTCCCAGTGCATTAACCTTTCCCCTGTGTAATTACCTTAACAAACTCCAGCTGTTTTTATTCTCAGAAGGTTTACTCCCTGATATACAACTGCCTACCCCCTTCGTAAGTGCAGGTCCTAAAGGAGATTTTTTCTCTGTTCCCTCACCACAATCCAGATTCTTTTCTGGAGTTACCAGTACAGTAACCATACCAGGAAGAATTAATTATTAAGCTACTGCTTTTCTTAATGTCAGTGGAGATATTTACTGATAAACTGCTACCTACGCAGCATGTTCATGTCGTTCCTAAATGAGCTTTTATCTCTCTCCCCTCACCACAAATCAGATTCTTCTGAGGAGTTCCCAGTACATTATCCTTTCCCCTGTGTAATTACCTTAACAAGCTCCAGCTGTTTTTATTCTCAGAAGGTTTCCTCCCTGATATACAGCTGCCTAACCCCTTCGTAAGTGCAGGTCCTAAATGAGCTTTTTTCTCTGTTCCGTCAGCACAATCCAGATTCTTTTGGGGAGTTACCAGTACAGTAACCATACCAGGAAGTACTTAATTTATTAAGCTACTGCTTTTCTTAATCTCATTGGAGATATTTACTGATAAACAGCTACCTACGCAGCATGTTCATGTCGTTCCTAAATGAGCTTTTATCTCTCTCCCCTCACCACAAATCACATACTTCTGAGGACTTCCTAGTACATTATCCTTTCCCCTGTGTAATTACCTTAACAAGCTCCAGCTGTTTTTATTCTCAGAAGGTTTACTCCCTGATATACAGTTGCCTACCCCCTTCGTAAGTGCAGGTCTTAAATGAGCTTTTTTCTCTGTTCCCTCACCACAATCCAGATTCTTTTGGGGAGTTACCAGTACAGTAACCATACCAGGAAGTACTTAATTTATTAAGCTACTGCTTTTCTTAATCTCAGTGGAGATATATACTGATAAACAGCTACCTACGCAGCATGCTCATGTCGTTCCTAAATGAGCTTTTTTCGCTGTTCCCTCACCACAATCCAGATTCTTTTTGGGAGTTACCAGTACAGTATCCATACCAGGAAGTACTTAATTTGTTAAGCTACTGCTTTTCTTAATCTCAGTGGAGATATTTACTGATAAACACCTACGTACGCAGCATGTTCATGTCGTTCCTAAATGAGCTTTTATCTATCTCCCCTCACCAGCAAATCAGATTCTTCTGAGCAGTTCCCAGTACATTATCCTTTCCCCTGTGTCATTACCTTAACAAGCTCCAGCTGTTTTTATTCTCAGAAGGTTTCCTCCCTGATATACAACTGCCTTACCCCTTCGTAAGTGCAGGTCCTAAATGAGCTTTTTTCTCTGTTCCCTCACCACAATCCAGATTGTTTTGGGGAGTTACCAGTACAGTAACCATAAGAGGAAGTACTTAATTTATTAAGCTACTGCTTTTCTTAATCTCAGTGGAGATATTTACTGATAAACAGCTACCTACGCACCATGTTCATGTCGTTCCTAAATGAGCTTTTATCTCTGTCCCCTTACCACAAATCAGATTCTTCTGAGGAGTTCCCAGTAGATTATCCCTTCCCCTGTGTAATTACCTTAACAAGCTCCAGCTGTTTTTATTCCCAGACGGTTTACTCCCTGATATACAGCTGCCTACCCCCTTCATAAGAGCAGGTCCTAAATGAGCTTTTTTCTCTGTTCCCTCACCACAATCCAGATTCTTTGGGGAGTTACCAGTACAGTAACCATACCAGGAAGTACTTAATTTATGAAAGCTACTGCTTTTCTTAATCTCAGTGGAGATATTTACTGATAAACAGCTACCTACGCAGCATGTTCATGTCGTTCCTAAATGAGCTCTTTTCTCTGTTCCCTCACCACAATCCAGATTCTTTTGGGGAGTTACCAGTAGAGGAACCATACAGGAAGTACTTAATTTGTTAAGCTACTGCTTTTCTTAATCTCAGTGGAGATATTTACTGATAAACAGCTACCTACGCAGCATGTTCATGTCGTTCCTAAATGACCTTTTATCTCTCTCCCCCTCATCACAAATCAGATTCTTCTGAGGTGTTCCCAGTACATTATCATTTCCCCTGTGTAATTACCTTAACAAGCTCCAGTTGTTTTTATTCTCAGAAGCTACACTCCCTGATATACAGCTGCCTACCCCCTTCGTAAGGGCAGGTGGTAAATGAGCTTTTTTCTCTGTTCCCTCAACACAATCCAGATTCTTTTGGGGAGGTTACCAGTAGAGTAACCATACAGGAAGTACTTAATTTGTTAAGCTACTGCTTTTCTTAATCTCAGTGGAGATATTTACTGATAAACAGCTACCTACGCAGCATGTTCATGTCGTTCCTAAATGAGCTTTTATCTCTCTCCCCTCACCACAAATCAGATTCTTCTGAGGAGTTCCCGGTACATTACCCTTCCCCTGTGTAATTACCTTAACAAGCTCCAGCTGTTTTTATCCTCAGAAGGTTTACTCCCTGATATACAGCTGCCTACCCCCTTCGTAAGTGCAGGTCCTAAATGAGCTTTTTTCTCTGTTCCCTCACCACAATCCAATTTCTTTTGGGGAGTTACCAGTAGAGGAACCATACAGGAAGTACTTAATTTGTTAAGCTACTGCTTTTCTTAATCTCAGTGGAGATATTTACTGATAAACAGCTACCTACGCAGCATGTTCATGTCGTTCCTAAATGAGCTTTTATCTCTCTCCCCTCACCACAAATCAGATTCTTCTGAGGAGTTCCCAGTACTTTACCCTGCCCCTGTGTAATTACCTTAACAAGCTCCAGCTGTTTTTATCCTCAGAAGGTTTACTCCCTGATATACAGCTGCCTACCCCCTTCGTATGTGCAGGTCCTAAATCAGCTTATTTCTCTGTTCCCTCACCACAATCCAGATTCTTTTGGGGAGTTACCAGTACAGTAACCATACCAGGAAGTACTTAATTTATTAAGCTACTGCTTTTCTTAATCTCAGTGGAGATATTTACTGATAAACAGCTACCTACGCAGCATGTTCATGTCGTTCCTAAATGAGCTTTTATCTCTCTCCCCTCAACACAAATCAGATTCTTCTGAGGAGTTCCCAGTACATTATCCTTTCCCCTGTGTAATTACCTTAACAATCTCCAGGTGTTTTTATTCTCAGAAGGTTTACTCCCTGATATACAGCTGCCTACCCCCCTTCGTAAGTGCAGGTCCTAAATGAGCTTTTTTCTGTGTTCCCTCACCACAATCCAGATTCTTTTGGGGAGTTACCAGTACAGTAACCATACCAGGAAGTACTTAATTTATTAAGCTAACTGCTTTTCTTAATCTCAGTGGAGATATTTACTGATAAACAGCTACCTACGCAGCATGTTCATGTCGTTCCTAAATGAGCTTTTATCTCTCTCCCCTCACCACAAATCAGATTCTTCTGAGGAGTTCCCAGTACATTATCCTTTCCCTGTGTAATTACCTTATCAAGCTACAGCTGTTTTTATTCTCAGAAGGTTTACTCCCTGATATACAGCTGCCTACCCCCTTCGTAAGTGCAGGTCCTAAATGAGCTTTTTTCTCTGTTCCCTCACCACAATCCAGATTCTTTTGGGGAGTTACCCAAACAGTAACCATACCAGGAAGTACTTAATTTATTAAGCAACTGCTTTTCTTAATCTCAGTGGAGATATTTACTGATAAACAGCTACCTACGCAGCCTGTTCATGTCGTCCTAAATGAGCTTTTTATCTCTCTCCCCTCACCACAAATCAGATTCTTCTGAGGAGTTCCCAGTACATTATCCTTTCCCCTGTGTAATTACCTTAACAAGGTCCAGCTGGTTTTTATTCTCAGAAGGTTTACTCCCTGATATACACCTGCCTACCCCCTTCGTAAGTGCAGGTCCTAATTGAGCTTTTTTCTGTGTTCCCTCACCACAATCCAGATTCTTTTGGGGAGTTACCAGTACAGTAATCATACCAGGAAGTACTTAATTTATTAAGCTACAGCTTTTCTTAATCTCAGTGGAGATATTTACTGATAAACATCTACCTACACAGCATGTTCATGTCGTTCCTAAATGAGCTTTTATCTCTCTCCCCCTCACCACAAATCAGATTCTTCTGAGGAGTTCCCAGTACATTATCCTTTTCCCTGTGTAATTACCTTAACAAGCTCCAGCTGTTTTCATTCTCAGAAGGTTTACTCCCTGATATACAGCTGCCTACCCCCTTCGTAAGTGCAGGTCCTAAATGAGCTTTTTTTCTCTGTTCCCTCACCACAATCCAGATTCTTTTGGGGGAGTTACCCGTACAGTAACCATACCAGGAAGTACTTAATTTATTAAGCTACTGCTTTTCTTAATCTCAGTGGAGATATTTACTGATGAACAGCTACCTACGCAGCATGTTCATGTCGTTCCTAAATGAGCTTTTATCTCTCTTCCCTCACCACAAATCGGATTCTTCTGAGGAGTTCCCAGTACATTATCCTTTCCCCTGTGTAATTACCTTAACAAGCTCCAGCTGTTTTTATTCTCAGAAGGTTTACTCCCTGATATACAGCTGCCTACCCCCTTCGTAAGTGCAGGTCCTAAATGAGCTTTTTTCTCTGTTCCCTCACCACAATCCAGATTCTTTTGGGGAGTTACAAGTACAGTAACCATACCAGGAAGTACTTAATTTATTAAGCTACTGCTTTTCTTAAACTCAGTGGAGATATTTACTGATAAACAGCTACCTACGCAGCATGTTCATGTCGTTCCTAAATGAGCTTTTATCTCTCTCCCCTCACCACAAATCAGATTCTTCTGAGGAGTTCCTAGTACTTTATCCTTTCCCCTGTGTAATTACCTTAACAAGCTCCAGCTGTTTTTATTCTCAGAAGGTTTACTCCTGATATACAGCTGCCTACCCCCTTCGTCAGTGCAGGTCCTAAATGAGCTTTTTTCTCTTGTTCCCTCACCACAATCCAGATTCTTTTGGGGAGTTACCAGTACAGTAACCATACCAGGAAGTACTTAATTTATTAAGCTACTGCTTTTCTTAATCTCAGTGGAGATATTTACTGATAAACAGCTACCTACGCAGCATGTTCATGTCGTTCCTAAATGAGCTTTTATCTCTCCTCACCACAAAACAGATTCTTCTGAGGAGTTCCCAGTACATTATCCTTTCCCCTGTGTAATTACCTTAACAAGCTCCAGCTGTTTTTATTCTCAGAAGGTTTACTCCCTGATATACAGCTGCCTACCCCCTTCGTAAGTGCATGTCCTAAATGAGCTTTTTCTCTGTTCCCCACCACAATCCAGATTCTTTTGGGGAGTTACCAGTACAATAACCATACCAGGAAGTACTTAATTTATTAAGCTACTGCTTTTCTTAATCTCTGTGGAGATATTTACTGATAAACAGCTACCTACGCAGCATGTTCATGTCGTTCCTAAATGAGCTTTTATCTCTCTCCCCTCACCACAAATCAGAATCTTCTGAGGAGTTCCCGGTACATTATCCTTTCCCCTGTGTAATTACCTTAACAAGCTCCAGCTGTTTTTATTCTCAGAAGGTTTACTCCCTGATATACAGCTGCCTACCCCCTTCGTAAGTGCAGGTCCTAAATGAGTTTTTTCTCTGTTCCCTCACCACAATCCAGATTCTTTTGGGGAGTTACCAGTACAGTAACCATACCAGGAAGTACTTAATTTATTAAGCTACTGCTTTTCTTAATCTCAGTGGAGATATTTACTGATAAACAGCTACCTACGCAGCATGTTCATGTCGTTCCTAAATGAGCTTTTATCTCTCTCCCCTCATCACACAAATCAGATTCTTCTGAGGAGTTCCCAGTACATTATCCTTTCCCCTGTGTAATTACCTTAACAAGCTCCAGCTGTTTTTATTCTCAGAAGGTTTACTCCCTGATATACAGCTGCCTACCCCCTTCGTAAGTGCAGGTCCTAAATGATCTTTTTTCTCTGTTCCCTCACCACAATCCAGATTCTTTTGGGGAGGTTACCAGTACAGTAACCATACCATTAAGTAATTTATTAAGCTACTGCTTTTCTAAATCTCAGTTTAGATATTTACTGATAAACAGCTACCTACGCAGCATGTTCATGTCGTTCCTAATTGAGCTTTTATCTCTCCCCTGACCACAAATCAGATTCTCTGAGGGAGTTCCCAGTACATTATCCTTTCCCCTGTGTAATTACCTTAACAAGCTCCAGCTGTTTTTTATTCTCAGAAGGTTTTCTCCCTGATACACTGCTGCCTACCCCCTACGTAAGTGCACGTCCTAAATGAGCATTTTTCTCTGTTCCCTCACTGCAGGAAGCCGGCAGCGACGCCATTACAAGATGGCGCCTGCTTCCTGGCAGCCTTAGCAGTAAACAACTCCATAAACGGCAATGCTTAGTGGACTTTCGCGCCCAAACCCCCGCGCTACGCGCAAGCGAGCTCTAGTCCCAGCCAATCCCGAAGCGGTTGCCAGTAACAACCAGCCGCAGACCAATCAGGGAGCGACCCTTGCTCCCCCAAGCATATATAAGCAGGCGTTTTTGGCCTTCGGGGCCCCTCGCTTCAGCTCTCCCTCAACCAAGCAGCTCTTCAATAAAGTGCGATTGAGAAGGATCCTCGTGTGGTGGTCGCCTTTCCTCGCTGGACGGGGTTGCCGCCCGCCGCAACTGGGTGTCGAAACCCGGGAACCACGCGAGGGGGACAAAGAGGATCCAGAACTCAACGCACGAAGAGGTAACTTCCCTCAGGTATGTGGACTGCCGTTCCTGTCTGGTGCTTCTTATTATCCTTCCGCTGTGAGTGCTGGTGGCTGGTGTGTGCTTGCTCTGTTTGCGCTGTGATGCCCTTATGGCGCATGGTACGCTCATGCCTGGAAGATGGACACTCCACAGATCTTATAAAGGAAGGTCAAAGGCCCTTAGTAAGCACCAGGATAGTCTTTCGGAATCCTCATCAGTAAAGGGGGGGAAGTGGTTAGGCCTAAGGAAAATAAAAATAAAAATAAGAAAGAAAAGGGAGACCCCATAAGGGTCTGGAGGAGGGACTGCAGCCCTCCGGAAAATCCTCGACCGCGCAGGCGGCGGGGGACAAACTCAAAAGTGACAAGGACAAGAACCAGTTGCCCCGTTGTATCCTTCTTTGGAGGAATTTAAGATTGATAACTCCTTCTCAGCTCTTAGCATAGAGGTTAGTGAATCAGAGAGCGAGGCCGAGAAGTGGCCATACCTCGGGCAGCGAGCTGAGCCCAGAAGATGAAGAGGGCTTGGAGGAAGCCGCTGCTAGGTACGAAGAGGACAGATACGGACCTGGGTTACCCCCCTTGGGGCCAAGGTCCCCAGGCAAAAAACACCCTCTGCCCCCCCCCCCCGCCTTATGCAGTGTCCGGGCGGAGCAACTTCATAAAGAGAAGAGTGGTCTAGGTTGGCCGCGGCTTTTCCAGTCTTTGAGAACCCAATAACAGATGGAAAGGACTATGAGCCAGTCTCTTATAAACAACTAAGGGATCAAATGGAGTCAGTGCGCACATATGGAGTTACAGCCAGTTATACCACTGCTTTATTGCGGCGACTCACGGTTAATGCCATGACGCCCACAGATTGGTTTGAGATTGCGCGCACATGTCTCAGTCACGGGCAGTTCCTTGACTTTAGGTCCATTGTTCAGGACAAGGCACAAATACAATTCAGAAAGAATCTCCAAGAAGGGAGAGCCGAATGGTCGGTGGACATGCTTCTAGGACAGGGAGCTTATGCAGTGGAACAGACCACCTACCCCTTTGAAGTCTACCGCCAGGTAAATGAGATATTTTACAAGGCTTGGCGGGCCTTGCCAAACAAAGGAGAGGTGGCTGGCAACCTTACAAAAGTGATTCAGGCGCCCAATGAACCATTTTCTGATTTTGTGGCACGCATGCTTGAGACGGCAGAGCGTGTACTTGGGAATTTGGATGCTGCCATGCCACTTGTACAACAAATAATCTATGAGCAAAGTACCAAGGAATGTAAAAGAGTGATAACTCCTATAAAGGAAAAGGGCCTTGAGGCCTGGGTAAAAGCTTGCCGAGAGGTGGGAGGCCCATTGACAAATGCAGGCTTGGCGGCGGCCGTGCTTTCTGCCGCTCGCATGGCTAGGGACAACAATCAGAAGGGCTGCTTTAAGTGTGGCCAATTAGGACACTTTAAGCGGCAATGCCCGAAAATTAACATGGAGCCGGATCTGGGGTGATAACGAGATCCAGGGGAGCTGTTTGTGTTTTTCCTCAGGGCCAAGAAGTGCCTCACTGGGTGCCAACGAGATTGACCAGGCCTGTGGAAACGACAGAAGAAACCCATTGCGAAGGACGCCATCCACTTGCCCTGTGGTGCAACTGATCCCCCTGCTACTTGCAACAGTGCTGACTGCAGCCCCGATGGCAGCAAAAGAAATGACACTATGGGCTGTGACTAAGGCATGGCCAGTACCTATGCCCTTGCATGCAGATTCTCCCTTCCTCCCCACCTTGTTTTCTGCAGACTGCAACATGGAAGTCCCTGTATTGCTCGTATTTTTACTACTATGCCTAGGAGGCAGTATGGTCTGCCTCTGGTTGGTCTGTCACCTGCGAACCCAAACACGAAGGGACAAGGTTGTAATTTCACAGGCATTAGCCGCCTTGGAGTATGGAGCTTCCCCCCAGATTTGGCTTTCAGCCCTAAAAAGGGACTAAGCCCGCAATTGCACGGCCTTTGCACCCCAGGAAGCTGGTAGCTTCACTTGCACTAGGGATAGGCGTGCATTTGAGCAGAGCAGGATGCCGGGCAATAGCACCGCACTTGGGAGTCCTGGGGTAACAGGCCCCAAGAAGAGCAAGTCTGATTGCACGTGGGTAGATACCCTAGACCCCACCTCTGGAAAAAAGGTATCGGACGGGGTCTGGCATCGCATGAATGGATAAACACTCATGGGATAGCCAGTACAATGTTCCAAAATAGCACACAGAGATCAGACCTCTACTCTTACCTGCACGAAAACAAAAAGGGGGGAACTGCAGGAAGCCGGCAGCGACGCCATTACAAGATGGCGCCTGCTTCCTGGCAGCCTTAGCAGTAAACAACTCCATAAACGGCAATGCTTAGTGGACTTTCGCGCCCAAACCCCGCGCACGCGCAAGCGAGCTCTAGTCCCAGCCAATCCCGAAGCGGTTGCTAGTAACAATCAGCCGGCAGACCAATCAGGGAGCGAGCCTTGCTCCCCCCAGGCGTATATAAGCAGGCGTTTTTGGCCCTCGGGGCCCCTCGCTTCAGCTCTCCCTCAAACAAGCAGCTCTTCCATAAAGTGCGATTGAGAAGGATCCTCGTGTGGTGGTCGTCTTTCTTGCTGGACGAGGTAGCCGCCCGCCGCAACCTCACCACAATCCAGATTCTTTTAGGGAGTTACCAGTACAGTAACCATACCGAAGGAAGGTACTTAATTTATTAAGCTACTGCTTTTCTTAATCTCAGTGGAGATATTTACTGATAAACAGCTACCTACGCAGCATGTTCATGTCGTTCCTAAATGAGCTTTTATCTCTCTCTCCTCACCACAAATCAGATTCTTCTGAGGAGTTCCCAGTACATTATCCTTTCCCCTGTGTAATTACCTTAACAAGCTCCAGCGGTTTTTATTCTCAGAAGGTTTACTCCCTGATATACAGTTGCCTACCCCTTTCGTAAGTTCAGGTCCTAAATGAGGTTTTTTCTCTGTTCCCCACCACGATCCAGATTCTTTTGGGGAGTTACCAGTACAGTAACCATACCAGGAAGTACTTAATTTATTAAGCTACTTCTTTTCATAATCTCAGTGGAGATATTTACTGATAAACAGCAACCTACGCAGCATGTTCATGTCGTTCCTAAATGAGCTTTATCTCTCTCCCCTCACCACAAATCACATTCTTCTGAGGAGTTCACGGTACATTATCCTTTCCCCTGTGTAATTACCTTAACAAGCTCCAGCTGTTTTTATTCTCAGAAGGTTTACTCCCTGATATACAGCTGCCTACCCCCTTCGTAAGTGCAGGTCCTAAATGAGCTTTTTTCTCTGTTCCCTCAACACAATCCAGATTCTTTTGGGGAGTAACCAGTACAGTAACCATACCAGGAAGTACTTAATTTATTAAGCTACTGCTTTTCTTAATGTCATTGGAGATATTTACTGATAAACAGTTACCTACGCAGCATGTTCATGTCGTTCTAAATGAGCTTTTATCTCTGTCCCCTCACCACAAATCAGATTCTTCTGAGGAGTTCCCAGTACATTATCCTTTCCCCTGTGTAATTACCTTAACAATCTCCAGCTGTTGTTATTCTCAGAAGGTTTACTCCCTGATATACGGCTGCCTACCCCCTTCGTAATTGCAGGTCTAAATGAGCTTTTTTTCTCTGTTCCCTCACCACAATCCAGATTCTTGTGGGGAGTTACCAGTACAGTAACCATACCAAGAAGTCCTTAATTTATTAAGCTACTGCTTTTCTTAATCTCAGTGGAGATATTTACTGATAAACAGCTACCTACGCAGCATGTTCATGTCGTTCCTAAATGAGCTTTTATCTCTCTCCCCTCACCACAAATCAGATTCTTCTGAGGAGTTCCCAGTACATTATCCTTTCCCCTGTGTAATTACCTTAACAAGCTCCAGCCGTTTTTATTCTCAGAAGGTTTACTCCCTGATATACAGCTGCCTACCCCCTTCGTAAGTGCAGGTCCTAAATGAGCTTTTTTCTCTGTTCCCTCACCACAATCCAGATTCTTTTGGGGAGTTACCCAAACAGTAACCATACCAGGAAGTACTTAATTTATTAAGCTACTGCTTTTCTTAATCTCATTGGAGATATTTACTGATAAACAGCTACCTACGCAGCATGTTCATGTCGTTCCTAAATGAGCTTTTATCTCTCTCCCCTCACCACAAATCAGATTCTTCTGAGGAGTTCCCAGTACATTATCCTTTCCCCTGTGTAATTACCTTAACAAGCTCCAGCTGTTTTTATTCTCAGAAGGTTTACTCCCTGATATACAGCTGCCTACCCCCTTCGTAAGTGCAGGTCCTAAATGAGCTTTTTTCTCTGTTCCCTCAACACAATCCAGATTCTTTTGGGAGTTACCAGTACAGTAACCATACCAGGAAGTACTTAATTTGTTAAGCTACTGCTTTTCTTAATCTCAGTGGAGATATTTACTGATAAACAGCTACCTACGCTGCATGTTCAGGTCGTTCCTAAGTGAGCTTTTATCTCTCTCCCCTCACCACAAATCAGATTCTTCTGAGGAGTTCCCAGTACATTATCCTTTCCCCTGTGTAATTACCTTAACAACTCCAGCTTTTTTTTATTCTCAGAAGGTTTACTCCCTGATATACAGCTGCCTACCCCCTTCGTAAGAGCAGGTCCTAAATGAGCTTTCTTCTCTGTTCCCTCATCACAATCCAGATTCTTTTGGGGAGTTACCAGTACAGTAACCATACCAGGAAGTACTTAATTTATTAAGCTACTGCTTTTCTTAATCTCAGTGGAGATATTTACTGATAAACAGCTACCTACACAGCATGTTCATGTCGTTCCTAAATGAGCTTTTATCTCTCTCCCCTCACCACAAATCAGATTCTTCTGAGGAGTTCCTAATACATTATCCTTTACCCTGTGTAATTACCTTAACAAGCTCCAGCTGTTTTTATTCTCAGAAGGTTTACTCCCTGATAAACAGCTGCCTACCCCCTTCGTAAGTGCAGGTCCTAAATGAGCTTTTTTCTCTGTTCCCTCACCACAATCCAGATTCTTTTGGGGAGTTACCAGTACAGTAACCATACCAGGAAGTACTTAATTTATTAACCTACTGCTTTTCTTAATCTCAGTGGAGATATTTACTGATAAACAGCTACCTACGCAGCATGTTCATGTCGTTCCTAAATGAGCTTTTATCTCTCTCCCCTCACCACAAATCAGATTCTTCTGAGGAGTTCCCAGTACATTATCCTTTCCCTGTGTAATTACCTTAACAAGCTCCAGCTGTTTTTATTCTCAGAAGTATTAATCCCTGATATACAGCTGCCTACCCCCTTCGTAAGTGCAGGTCCTAAATGAGCTTTTTTCTCTGTTCCCTCACCACAATCCTGATTCTTTTGTGGAGTTACCAGTACAGTAACCATACCAGGAAGTACTTAATTTATTAAGCTACTGCTTTTCTTAATCTCAGTGGAGATATTTACTGATAAACAGCTACCTACGCAGCATGTTCATGTCGTTCCTAAATGAGCTTTTATCTCTCTCCCCTCACCACAAATCAGATTCTTCTGAGGAGTTCCAGTACATTATCCTTTCCCCTGTGTAATTACCTTAACAAGCTCCAGCTGTTTTTATTCTCAGAAGGTTTACTCCTGATATAGAGCTGCCTACCCCCTTCGTAAGTGCAGGTACTAAATGAGCTTTTTTCTCTGTTCCCTCACCACAATCCAGATTCTTTTGGGGAGTTACCAGTAGAGTAACCATACCAGGAAGTACTTAATTTATTAAGCTACTGCTTTTCTTAATCTCAGTGGAGATATTTACTGATAAACAGCTACGTATGCAGCATGTTCATGTCGTTCCTAAATGAGCTTTTATCTCTCTCCCCTCACCACAAATCAGATTCTTCTGAGGAGTTCCCAGTACATTATCCTTTCCCCTGTGTAATTACCTTAACAAGCTCCAGCTGTTTTTACTCTCAGAAGGTTTACTCCCTGATATACAGCTGCCTACCCCTTCGTAAGTGCAGGTCCTAAATGAGCTTTTTTCTCTGTTCCCTCACCACAATCCAGATTCTTTTGGGGAGTTACCAGTACAGTAACCACACCAGGAAGTACTTGATTTATTAAGCTACTGCTTTTCTTAATCTCAGTGGAGATATTTACTGATAAACAGCTACCTACGCAGCATGTTCATGTCGTTCCTAAATGAGCTTTTATCTCTCTCCCCTCACCACAATTCAGATTCTTCTGAGGAGTTCCCAGTACATTATCCTTTCCCCTGTGTAATTACCTTAACAAGCTCCAGCTGTTTTTATTCTCAGAAGGTTTACTCCCTGATATACAGCTGCCTACCCCCTTCGTAAGTGCAGGTCCTAAATGAGCTTTTTTCTCTGTTCCCTCACCACAATCCAGATTCTTGTGGGGAGTTACCAGTACAGTAACCATACCAGGAAGTACTTAATTTATTAAGCTACTGCTTTTCTTAATCTCAGTGGAGATATTTACTGATAAACAGCTACCTATGCAGCATGTTCGTATCGTTCCTAAATGAGCTTTTTGTTTTGTTTTGTTTTGTTTTTTGTTTTTTTTTTCTCAAATTTTTATTATCAAACTGACGTACAGAGAGATTACAGTATCATACGTTGGGCATTGGATACATTTCTTTTACTGTTTGTTGCCTTGTCCCTCATGCCCCCCTCCCTTCCGCCCTTTCCCTCCCTCCCCCAGGTGTTCAGTTCACTTACACCAAACAGTTTTGCAAGTATTGCTTTTGTAGTTATTTCTCTTTTTTTACCCTGTGTCTCTCGAATTTGGTATTCCCTTTGAATTTCCTACTTCCAATACTAGTAACAAGGTTTCCAATATACTTAGATAAGATTACAGAGATAGTGTAGGTACAAACATAGGAAGGTGATACAAAACATTATCAATAATAGAAACTACACATACACATAGGACGTTGAAAGTAGTTACAACTGTGATATATCAGTTGTTTCCATAGCATGGAGTTCATTTCAATTAGCATCATCTTATGTGTTTCTAAGGGTATAGCTATTGGGCCTTGTGATGCTCTGCTATGGCTTGCCTAAACCTGTACTCATGATTCCCAATAAGGGAGGCCATAGAGTCCATGTTTCTTTGGGTCTGGCTCACTTCACTTAGTATAACTTTTTCCAAGTCCTTCCATTTCCTTACAAATGGAACAATGTCATTCTTTCTGATAGAGGCATAAAATTCCATTGTGTAAATGTACCACATTTTCCTGATCCATTCATCTATGGAGGGGCATCTGGGTTGGTTCCAGCTTCTCGCTATGACAAATTGTGCTGCGATGAACATTGTTGTGCTGGTGGCATTACTGTGATTTGTTTGTGGGCTTTTGGATAGATACCCAAAAGTGGGGCTGCTGGGTCATAGGGGAGTTCTATATTGAGCCTTCTGAGGAATCTCCATACTGCTTGCCAGAGTGGCTGAACCAGTTTACATTCCCACCAACAATGAAGTAGGGTTCCCTTTTGGCCACATCCCCTCCAACAATTGTTATTATTAGTTTTCTTGATATATGACATTCTTGCTGGGGTGAGATGGAATCTCAATGTTGTTTTGATTTGCATTTCCTTTATGGCCAGTGATGTAGAGCATTTTTTCATATGTCTATTGGCCATTCTCATTTCCTCATTAGAGAAGTTTCTTTGTAAGTCTTTAGCCCACTTGATGAGGGGACTATTTGTTCTTTGCAGTTTTGTTTTGGAAGAAGGTAATTTTTTTAGTTCTGCATATATTTTAGAGATGAGGCCTTT